>NC_059193.1:23426092-23669862 GCF_020615455.1 Coregonus clupeaformis
AATGTTCTCCATGGCGTCTCCAGACTCTGTCACGTCTGTCACATGTACTCAGTGTGAACCTGCTTTCATCTGTGAAGAGCACAGGGCGCCAGTGGCGAATTTGCCAATCTTAGTGTTCTCTGGCAAATGCCAAACGTCCTGCACGGTGTTGGGCTGTAAGCACAACCCCAACCTGTAGACGTCGGGCCCTCATACCACCCTCATGGAGTCTGTTTCTGACCGTTTGAGTAGACACATGCACATTTGTGGCCTGCTGGAGGTCATTTTGCAGGGCTCTGGCAGTGCTCCTCCTGCTCCTCCTTGCACAAAGGCGGAGGTAGCAGTCCTGCTGCTGGGTTGTTGCCCTCCTACGGCCTCCTCCACGTCTCCTGATGTACTGGCCTGTCTCCTGGTAGCGTCTCCATGCTCTGGACACTACGCTGACAGACACAGCAAATCTTCTTGCCACAGCTCGCATTGATGTGCCATCCTGGATGAGCTGCACTACCTGAGCCACTTGTGTGGGTTGTAGACTCCGTCTCATGCTACCACTAGAGTGAAAGCACCGCCAGCATTCAAAAGTGACCAAAACATCAGCCAGGAAGCATAGGAACTGAGAAGTGGTCTGTGGTCACCACCTGCAAAACCAGTCCTTTATTGGGGGTGTCTTGCTAACTGCCTATAATTTCCACCTGTTGTCTATTCCATTTGCACAACAGCATGTGAAATTTATTGTCAATCAGTGTTGCTTCCTAAGTGGACAGTTTGGTCCTCTGTAGCTCAGCTGGTAGAGCACGGCGCTTGTAACGCCAAGGTAGTGGGTTCGATCCCCGGGACCACCCATACACAAAAATGTATGCACGCACGACTGTAAGTCGCTTTGGATAAAAGCGTCTGCTAAATGGCATATTATTATTATTTATTATTATAGTTTGATTTCACAGAAGAGTGATTGACTTGGAGTTACATTGTGTTGTTTAAGTGTTCCCTTTATTTTTTTGAGCAGTGTATATCAGTATGTTAGGTTCCTCTCCCTCACTAGTTGGTTTGGAGTTCAGCCTGTCCATTTGGTGATGGTAAATCACTGCATAAACAGTGTTAATTTGCAATATGATACATTGCCAGTGCTAATATGTAATACTGGACATGTTGGCACTGGCAATACATCAAATGGAAAATGGACACTGTCCAATTGCAGTATAACATGTTAAGACTGGCATGTACAAAAAGTCCATTATCAATGTACAGTATGAGTCAAACAGACATAGTGATTCCTCTCCCTCAATAGTTGGTGTTGAGTTCAGCCTGTCCATTTGGTGATGGTAAATCACTGCTTAAACAGTGTCCATTTGCAATATGATACATTACCAGTGCTAATATGTAATACTGGACATGTTGGCACTGGCAATACATCACATGGAAAATGGACACTGTCCAATTGCAGTATAGCATGTTAAGACTGACATGTACAAAAAGTCCATTAGCAATGTACAGTATGAGTCAAACAAACATAGTGGTTGTTCTCCCTCACTAGTTGGTTTTGAGTTCGATTCCCAGTATGAAAAATAAAAAAATAATGTATGCACTCACTAACTGTAAGTCGCTCTGGATAAGAGCGTCTGCTAAATGACTAAAATGTAAATGTAAATCACTGCTTAAACAGTGTCTATTTGCAATATGATACATTGCCAGTGCTAATATGTTATACTGGACAAGTTGGCACTAGCAATACATCACATGGCAAATGGACACTGTCCAATTGCAGTATAACATGTTAAGACTGGCATGTACAAAAAGTCCATTAGCAATGTACAGTATGAGTCAAACAGACATAGTGGTTCCTCTCCCTCACTAGTTGGTTTTGAGTTCAGCCTGTCCATTTGGTGATGGTAAATCACTGGTTAAACATATGAGTAATGGACAGTGTCCACATAACATGTTAAGACTGGCAATGTATTATGTGTAATGGACACTGTCCAATAGCAATTTCTTACAATGGGCATTTAAGATCACGAATTGGACATGCTGTAATATGCTCTTACAAAGCTGAAATGCCCAAATGTAAAGCTCACTCAACTCATGATGGCCTAGATGTGTGGATCCTCTCCCTTGCTGGTTGGTGTTGATTTCAGCATGTCCAATTGGTGATTATAAACGCCCATTGAAATGTATTGCGCCATATGAAATATTGGCACTGGCAATACGTTCATTATAACATATTGGCATTGGCAATATTTCATATGGCAAATGTACAAGTCCATTTGCAATACATTTCAATGGGCATTTATAATCACCAATTGGACATGCTGTAATATGCTCTTACAAAGCTGAAATGCCCAATTGTCAAGACTATTGAACTGGGGCTGGCCAAGAAATGATAGTGGATCCTCTCCCTTGCTCATTGATGTTGATTTCAGCATGTCCATTTGGTAATGGTCAATCACTGCTTAAATATATGAGTAATGGACAGTGTCCATCATAATATGTTAAGACTGGCAATGAATTATGTGTAATAGCAATATCTTACAATGGGCATTTATGATCATGAATTGGACATGCTGTAAAATGCTCTTACAAAGCTGAAATGCCCAATTCTCAAGATTACTGAACTCGGGCTGGCCAACAAATGATAGTGGATCCTCTCCCTCACTAGTTGGTGTTGATTTCAGCATGTCCAATTGGTGATTATAAATGCCTATTGAAATGTATTGCAAATGGACTTGTCCATTTGCCATATGAAATACAGCCAATGCCATTATAACATATTGGCATTGGCAATATTTCATATGGCAAACGTACAAGTCCATTTGCAATACATTTCAATGGGCATTTATTATCACCAATTGGACATGCTGTAATATGCTCTTACAAAGGTGAAATGCCCAATTGTCAAGATTACTGAACTGGGGCTGGCCAAGAAATGATAGTGGGTCCTCTCCCTTGCTCATTGGTGTTGATTTCAGCATGTCCATTTGGTAATGGTCAATCACTGCTTAAATATATGAGTAATGGACAGTGTCCATCATAATATGTTAAGACTGGCAATGAATTATGTGTAATAGCAATATCTTACAATGGGCATTTATGATCATGAGTTGGACATGCTGTAATATGCTCTTACAAAGCTGAAATGCCCAAAGGTAAAGCTTACTCAACTCGTGATGGCCTAGAATTGATAGTGGGTCCTCTCCCTTGCTGGTTGGTGTTGATTTCAGCATGTCCAATTGGTGATTATAAATGCCCATTGAAATGTATTGCAAATGGACTGTCCATTTGCCATATGAAATACAGCCAATGCCAATATGTCCATTATAACATATTGGCATTGGCAATATTTCATATGGCAAACGTACAAGTCCATTTACAATACATTTCAATGGGCATTTATATTCACCAATTGGACATGCTGAAATCAACACCAACCAGCAAGGGAGAGGATCCACTATCAATGTCTTATAATGGGCTTTTATGAACACGAATTGGACATGCTGTTAAAGGGTTTAAACTAATAAAGTCCACTACTGGGACACTCTACTGTACATATACAATACATATGTGCTGTCCTTTCTGTTTATGATGATTATGATGATTTGAAGCAATGAAATGGCTGACTTGATTGCTGTCCAATTGCAATATTTTACAATTACATTTGCCATATGATATATTGCAAGTTCATACTTCCCGTTTAGTTCATACTTCGCCCATGGGTAACTGTAGCCAATCATGAGAGAGGGTACCAGTCCAAATTTGGGACCTCTAACCCCTATGGAAGTATATTTTTTTTAAATGGAAAATGTGAAAAATGGTCCAAAAAACGACTAAGTGCCCCTTTTTCACTCATTGCACTTAGTCCAGCCGTGCACAGAGTGATCGGACGGCTTACCAGGAGTACAAGGTGGGGATGGCTCCAGGGGCCCACGGGGGTTGGCTAGGGGTCCATGACCGGGTTGGGGGAGACCCCCTAGGTGGGCCACACACACACCACCCAGGTTCGGCCACAAGGGGGCGACACTGATCATTTAAATACGTTTTTAACAATATGCACTTGGTGACCCAATCTAAATCAATGAGAGAGCTTCTGGTTGTCACAGGACGCTTAAAATCAACACAGGTAATCCTTATAGTGGCCTGATGGGTTGTCAAAGAAGACAGTTTGATATGGCAATCAAAACCCACATAGGCATCAAGTTGAAGTTAGGGCAGCAGGCAATGTATTTCTATGGAAAATGAGGTCACAGTCAACTGTTTGAATAAATGCACCCTGTTTTCACTGTTAAGGGTTAATTCCACATGGTCAAGGGTAGGCTTGCACAGATCGGGAGGACCTTAGGAGCATTCCTTTGGTTGAATTGTGTTTTCTGGATGTCAATATTTTAGCCCAATAAACGTCAGAGCCTGCTGATCTTCACATATGTTGCTCTTTATATGCCCCCAACCATAAACTGGAAATATATTAATTTCAACACCTTGTGTGGGCAATTGTCTTCCAAATGAATATTCCTATATAACTTGCCATTCTCCTTGCATTATGTTGTTGGGTCAGGGAGGAGGGAGGTTGAAATGCTGGGAAGAATTTCTCCACAGAAGATACACCTAGCCTCTCAACGTTTTTCAAATGAGAGTAACGTTGCCCTTGGGCACCCCTGCAGCTTTGGTGACCAGGCAGGGAGTGCAGGCCTAGAGGCCTGGAGGTCTGTAGTTCCATGGAGTAAGCTGTGCACTCAAAAACCCCCGGATAAAAACCCTGTTTTCTGCTATTTACTGGTTCATGAGGGTTGCCTAATCACATGTGACATTTTTGAAGGATGTGACCTTTTTAAGCCCATTTTAAGGCACTTCCGGTTGAAATTAACACATATCCTCATTGGGACACGCTCTTACAGAATCCTGAGTTTCAGGTCAATACATGAAGAACTGAATTATTTACAGAGGGTTGAATGCAGTGTATTTCACTAACTGCAGGGAGTGAAATCAAAACCAGGTTTGGGTCAATCTTACCACTTCCGGTTGCTCCAGGAAGTTTAAACTCAACACAGGTAATCCTTATAGTGGCCTGGTGGGTTGACAAAGAAGACAGTTTGATATGGCAATCAAAACCCACATAGGCATCAAGTTGAAGTTAGGGCAGCAGAGTGTGAATAAATGCAGCCTGTTTTCACTGTTAAGGGTTAATTCCACATGGTCAAGGGTAGGCTTGCACGGATCGGGAGGACCTTAGGAGTGTTCCTGTGGTTGAATTGTGTTTCTAGCCTCAACGGTTCTCCCGCTGTCACCCAAAAGCATATAAATTTAGGTCAGGCTTCATTTTGGGCCTTTTTATTTGCACAGTCACTGCGGTCAGCCCGAGCGAGCTACGGTCAAGTGGGGCACATCGTTGAACTCGGAGCGGCCTATAGACAACAGTGATGCCATTCATTTGCCTCTAAACAGGAGCAGAGTTGGAGCATAACCTGTAAACCAATGTTGTCAAAAGGGGGAACAACTCGGATGGGTACATTTACATTTTACATTTACGTCATTTAGCAGACGCTCTTATCCAGAGCGACTTACAAATTGGTACATTCACCTTATAGCCAGAAAACTGAATGAACCGCTGCACGCAGCTAGAATAACTCTGTGGCTTGTCCACCCCAACCTCCCCCCGATGAGGGCGTGTCTCTGTGAGACCCAGAGGCCGCAATATGTCAAATCATGTTGAAATCACTACTAGTCAGGCTTCATTACGGGCCTACTTATTTGCACAGTTGCTGCGGTCAGACCGAGCGAGCTACGGTCAAGTGGGGCACCTCGTTGAACTCGGAACGGCCTAGAGACTACAGTGACGCCATCCATTTGCCTTTCAGTGATGATTTTAGCCTGACAATTTGGTGATGGTGACTCCCTGTTTAAACAGATGGGTAATGGAGAGTGTCTGTTTGCCATATGACATATTGCCACTGCCAATATTTTATACTGCAATTGGACAGTCAGCCATCAACTCAGCCATAAGTCCAAAGAAATGTCATACTGACACCAAACAGATAGATACTGACACCAAACTCACTTTGTTCAACTCGTTTTGTCCAACTATCACATATGTCAGAGCCGGACCAAAATACATAGCGCCTTCTGTTCGAAACCATAAAAAAAACATAAAACACGTAGTTACATTCAAGCTGCGGGTCCAATTCTGACATTATGTGTAGGCCTAGCTGAGGCGAACCGGAATCCCGAGTTTCGGATTGATAGGTCATTCCGAGCCCGAGCAGCGACCTTAATTAGTGCTGAAAAATCACTTATTTCAGGGGTTGCTACGGGGTCCCTGAATGAGCTATCGGCCAGAAACGTATAGGGTCCATTTCTATGGGCAGGGGTGGTTTCAATGCACCTAGTCTTGTGATTCTGGGACTTTTCTAAATGTTGTCATTTTCGTGATGATAAAAATGAACTGAATATATTGCAAATGGACAAGGCTGTTTCTCGGCTGGAGAACCTCCTAGAGCCACGTAACTCACTGTGCAGGACTGACTTAAGCTCTAGAACAGTTTTTTTAAGTTTCAGAGCTCTAGGTCTGACGGTTCTTTGATGGTTCGAAATCAGGTAACTATTGCAGGCTTTGTGCGTCTGTAAGCCCCACACTGTATCACTCCAGCTTGACTGTGTGTGTGAGTTTTTCTCGGAGGTCTGATGGCTAGTGTGAGCACTTGTCAGGCTAGAGCATGTCTCTATGGGTGCTTTCTCTGTGTCCTGGGCTTCTGGGGTGGTTCTTTGGGTCTCAAAAGAGTACTTGTGTTAGTCTGTCCAATTGCAATATTAAATATTGGCACTGGCAATATATGTAATGGCAAATGAAAAAATGTTACCCAGAAAATCACATAAAATCACAGAGATCACGTAGAGCTCTGAAACCTGCCTTAACGGATCCGCCTTAACACGCCTCAACTGGACCTATAACTTTTTTCTACAAGAAAAATATTTGTTTTATCATCACGAAGATGACGTTGTAAGATTTCTCGTAAACTACGATAGTTAAATTGCTGGTTCAATTTTTCCTTACACCGTAGGGTCATGTACTTTGACGTGCAGCGGTCAAATTAGCGCTGTATTACCGTTTTCGACCTTTAATCCCAGAAAATGTGCATTAACTCAAAGCTGTGAGTCTTTCTGGGTAAATCTCTAAGAGCTTTCCACACCTGGATTGTGCAACATTTGCCCATTATTCTTTTCAAAATTCTTCAAGCTCTGTCAAATTGGTTGTTGATCATTGCTAGACAACACTTTTCAGGTCTTGCCATAGATTTTCAAGTAGATTTAAGTCAAAACTGTAACTCGGCCACTCAGGGACATGCACTGTCTTCTTGGGAAGCAACTCCAGTGTAGATTTGGCCTTGTGTTTTAGGTTATTGTCCTGCTGAAAGGTTAATTTATCTCCCAGTGTCTGGTGGAAAGCAGACTGAACCAGGTTTTCCTCTAGGATTTTGCCTGTGCTTAGCTATATTTCTTTTTTATCCTGAAAAACTCCATAGTTCTTAATGATTACAAGCATACCCATAACATGATGCAGCCACCACCATGCTTGAAAATATGGAGAGTGGTACTCAGTAATATGTTGTATTGGATTTGCCCCAAACATAACACTTTGTATTCAGGACAAAAAGTGAATTGCTTTGCCACATTCTTTGCAGTATTACATTAGTGCCTTATTGCAAACAGGATGCATGTTTTGGAGTATGTACAGGCTTCCTTTTTTTCCCTTCTTTTCACTCTGTCATTTAGGTTAGTATTGTGGAGTAACTACAATGTTGTTGATCCATCCTCCGTTTTCTCCTATCACAGCCATTAAACTCTGTAACTGTTTTAATGTCACCATTGGCCTCATGGTGAAATCCCTGAGCGGTTTCCATCCTTTCCGGCAACTGAGTTAGGAATGACGCCTGTATAGTTGTAGTGACTGGGTGTATTGATACACCATCCAAAGTGTAATTAATAACTTCACCATGCTCAAAGGGATATTTAATGTCTGCTTTTTTTTCTTATTTTTACATCTACCAATAGGTGCCCTTCTTTGCGAGGCTTTGGAAAACCTCCCTGGTCTTTGTGGTTGAATCTGTGTTTGAAATTCACTGCTCGACTGTGGGGTACAGAGATGAGGTAATCATCAAAAAAATAATGTTAAACACTATTATTGCACACATTGAGTCCATGCAACTTATTATGTGACTTGTTAAGTACATTTTTACTCCTGAACTTATTTAGGCTTGCTATAACAAACGGGCTGAATACATATTGACTCAAGACATTTCAGGTTTTCATTTTTTAATAATTTGTAAAAATAAAAAATAAAAACATAATTCCACTTTGACATTGTGGGGTATTGTGTGTAGGCCAGTGACAAAACATATCTATTTAATCAAGTTTAAATTCAGGTTGTGTACACAACAAAATGTGGAAAAAGTAAAGAGGTGTGAATACTTTCTGAAAGCACTGTATATGTATATTTCAACTCAATAATGGTTGAATATAAGAAGTTTAAGCTGCCTATGTTTTTGCAACCTGCGGTGTATTAGTACGGAAACCGTTTACCGTTTAAGAACCAAATGGAAGCAAACAGGGCAACACGAGAGTTTCTATTGGACAAATTCAGGTCCCTCCCCGTTTCGTTACGTTTAAGAAACATTTTGCAACAGAATCAGAGTAATGACTACGCCAGTGGACAGCCAGTGAAAAATGCGCTCTTGCAACAGCTGCATAGTGCGGATCCCAGCCTATGGAATAAAAGTTTGAGTTCCTCCCTTCTAAAATCCCCCGTGGTATTGTGCTCCATACTGTCAACAACTAGTTGAATTTAAGAAGACCAGGAGTGGGGCTTTTATTTTCTTCATGGAAAATTACCATCTAGTTTTTCACATACAAATGGCACTTTTCGGTAGTGCTCAAAGCATAGATCAAGGGGTATAACTGGAAATCTGACAGACTCAGTTTTTTTTTTTTTTATGTGAAGATATAGCCTTCATCGTATTATTATCTGTAGTAGAAAGCAATGGGTTAGAAGAAGACTACATAAGCCTACATAATCACTAACCTGCGCCTCTTAAGGTGAAAGTAATTATATTACGTTACTGAGTTTGGGTAATCCAAAAGTTATGTTACTGATTACAATTTTGGACAGGTAACTAGTAAGTGTAACAGATTACATTAGAGTAACCTAGCCAACGTAGGCTACTCGCCATAACCACCAGGGGGCGTGGCCATGTAATGCACGGCATGCTGGTTTTTGTAGTTCAGCATTCACACTCAATCAGTAAGAAGAAAATCCTCATGTGCTTTGAATAAATAGGTTTTTATTAATGTAACAAATACAGCTGGGTTGATTAACTAGTTGTGCAATGGCCAAGATGTGTGATTTATAATCTCAGCTCTTTTTCTATCAATTTCTTAATCTATACGGGTTTACACCCCTCCAAGAAAATGGTATTCTCACATTGGTTTTATCTGTCTGTGCAACAGTTGCAATAGCCCTCTCACCAATCCTAATGCTCCATGTCAATCTCCTTCCCTTTCAAATCAAATCAAATTGTATTGGTCACATACACACATTTAGCAGATGTTATTGCGGGTGTAGCAAAATGTTTGTGTTCCAATATGTAAACATTATTAAAGTGACTAATGTTCCATTATTAAAGTGACCAGTGATTCCATGTCTATATGTACATATGGCAGCAGCCTCTAAGGTGCCGGGTTGAGTAACCGGGTGGTAGCCGGCTAGTGATGGCTATTTAACAGTCTGCTAGCCTTGAGATGGAAGCTATTTTTCAGTCTCTCGGTCCAAGTTTTGATGCACCTGTACTGACCTCGCCTTCTGGATGATAGTGGGATGAACAGGCTGTGGCTCGGGTGGTTGATGTCCTTGATGATCTTTTTGGCCTTCCTGTGACATCGGGTGCTGTAGGTGTCCTGGAGGGCAGGCAGTGTGCCCCCGTTGATGCTTTGGGCAGACCACACCACCCTCTGGAGAGCCCTGCGGTTGCGGGCGGTGCATTTGCCGTACCAGGCGGTGATACAGCCCGACAGGATGCTCTCAATGGGGCATCTGTAAACGTTTTTGAGGGTCTTTGTGAGGGTCTTTGCATCTGACAGTGTGTTTGGCCTTCTACATAGTATCCCTGTTGGGTGTATTGGTCTCCATTGGCTACAGAATTCGGTACATTGTTCCGAATAGTCGGTACTTCTATCAACAATGTCTTCACATATCAAATTAGGGATGGCTCATATGCAGATATGTGTGTTCTGATCCTTACGTTAAGACAGGGGCGCAACTTTGGTTTTAGAAGTGGGGGGGACATAACGACTTTTTATCCAGTCGGATAAACACTCCAAATAGCCTACCCGAATGCTCGGAGGCATCCGCATGGTCCTAAAGGACACTGTTGCCTCATTTTGTATCACATTCCAATGATAAAACTGGGGGACAAAAATGCTATTTCAGAATGTGGGGGGATATGTCCCCCTTGTCCCCAGTGAAAGTTACACCCCTGAGTTAAGATAATATATGAATATTATATACAGTATGAATATATGGCAATCTGTGTAAAAAACAATATATCAAAATACCTGCTATAGAGATGCTCTGCTCTGGGTCAATACTCTTCTGTTTGACTGACTATTTTCTTTCTTTCTTTCTTTCTTTCTTTCTTTCTTTCTTTCTTTCTTTCTTTCTTTCTTTCTTTCTTTCTTTCTTTCTCTCTCTCTCTCTCTCTCTCTCTCTCTCTCTCTCTCTCTCTCTCTCTCTCTCTCTCTCTCTCTCTCTCTCTCTCTCTCTCTCTTTTTCAGTGACAGATCATAAGCACAGAGATCATCTTTATAACTTCCTCTCTGTGTGTCTTGGCACTCCTTATCTTCCTGTCCGCCATGGCACGTTTTGCCCTGAAGTCCTCAAATACTCTGATAACCTAGCCTTCTATCGACTGACTCACCTTGACTCACCTCACCTTTACCTGTTTATGTTTTGTAGGTTGTTGTCCAGCTAATCCCGTCCAGCCGGCTGTCTCTGAAACAATTGAGACTGGGGACAAGAGGATATTATCCTGCCAGGTCTGAGTGAAACCTAAAAATGAGGAGACATACTGGTCACCTGATAATCTTCACTTCAGCAGGCTTATCTATAATCACCTACCAACAAAACGTGTTCCGATGGCTCCTGTTTTTGCATTCTACTCCCCCTAGTGGAGATGTATAGTTATAGCCAGAAATGGTCCTATAACTGATCAATGGAAATTATCATTAATAAGAACATATCAATTACACTGTACAGTAATCAGTGGTGTCATGCCCATAGGGGGCACAAGGGCATGTGCCCCCTCAGATTTGTCTTGTTTAAAAAAGAAATAAACAAAGAATTATACTATATACCAGAGTGGCAGTTGTACTAAACTTCTAAGGCTTAAAAGTTCTTAAAGAATCGATGTGCATCATTAACTAAAATGACAATTGTAAAGAGGTATGCTTTGATCAGTGGTTCTCAAATGGGGGTTGCGATGCCCCGAGAAGGATTTGGAGGATCGCGAGTGTGAAACTGAATGGAAAAATACATATTTTAAAGTATACCATTTGTTTTTTATGTTTATAAGTTTGCCTATTCGATCTGGTTAATAACATAGGCCTACGGTATGGTACCAAATTCTTATCTCAAAAACCTCTCGTGTGCTTCAGAACCAAAACCTTTTGCATCTTGGCTGTTGACCAATGACCAGTTATCAGAATTGGCACGCAAAGGCAGGCACACATATCCAGATTAGTGACCAGAAACATCTTGTTTCATTTTCTCCGGTTTTGTTTGGCAAAAACAGAGTAGGCCTTCGTTTATATTATCCATATAAAATTCTGTTTAGCAATCTGCTATAGACTCATCTTTGCCAGAACAATAGGCTACCTGGAGATTTCAATTATCATTTTCATATTTCAGGTAAGCCTAGTTTGGCTGGCTACTGGCTATGTCTAAATACGGCTGTAACATCGCACTGCCTTCAATACATACGGGATGAAGATGTACCATATTCTGGTGAATTTATGATGATATTTTTGAGGAAGAAAAAGGCTGCTACAGACAGACCATTCTTTCCATCCGATCCCGCAACCTCCGCTGCATTTACATTTTAGTCATTTAGCAGACGTTCTTATCCAGAGCGACTTACAGTAGTGAGTGCATACATTTTCATTCGTACTGGTCCCCCATGGGAATCGAACCCACAACCCATGCTCTACCAACTGAGCCACACGGGACCAGTATGAAGGCGGTATGATCCTGCTTGCTCTGGATTCCAGATAAGTGACATATCCCTAGTAGATATTGGCAGCTAACATTAATGACTTTCAGCTCAAAATGCAGGTGTTAAACGCTGTTTATTTCTGTATCTTGCATTTTGAAAATGCATCACCGTTTATGGCTGTAATGACAGGCTACTTTTGTGGAGAAATTGTGAACGTGTGTTTGTGTGTGCATGTGTGTGCACTGTAGATTCCCACACAGTTCCATCTCTGTGGAAGGAGGCAATCATCACCCCTCTTCCCAAAAAGTCTTCTCCCAAAGAAAACACACTGTAGACCTGTTGCTCTGACCTCCATTAATGATCATGGTGTGTAAGCTTCAGTCTGACTAAACACACTGTTGGACCCGTATCAGTATGCTTACAAATACAAACGTGGCACTGATGAAGCAGTCCTCAGCATAGTACATCTCATCCTGCAACATCTGGATAACCCCAAGGCCTATGCTCAACTGCTATTTGGGGATTTTAGTTTAAAACCTTGCAGCCACACATTCTACTCAGCAACCTCAGACAGAGGTCAGTCAACACCTATACCATCAGTTGGTGTCACTCATTTCTGACCAACAGGACCCAGCAGGTCCGACTGAACAAGATCCTGTCTGAGCCCAAGGTCATTAATATAGGTGTCCCCCAAGGCTGTGTGAGTTCACCCATGCTATTCACACTGCGCAAATACATGTAGAAGTAGTCACCCTGATAACTATATTGTCCAGTTTTCTGATGATACTTCCATTCTGGGTCTAATGTATAGACACTGACACTACTGTGTATAGGTCAGAGAGACAAATGTTTATGCAGTGTTGTGATGACCACCACCTCATCAGGCAAACTGAGAAAATGTTTTTTGACCCCAAATCTGTTGTTGACCACTCACCTGTGGTGGTCCATAATGTGAACTGATTATTGTCTCATCATTTGATTTGATTTATTAGGATCCCCATTTGCCGACGTCAATGGCGACAACTAGTCTTACTGGGGTCCGACACATAACAAAAAAGACATTACAGACAAAATACTTTACAATTTACATATACTAAACAAAAATATAAATGCAACATGTAAAGTTTTTCATGAGCTGAAATAAAATATTCCAGAAATGTTCCATATGCAAAAAAAGCTTATTTCTCAAAAATGTGCACAAATTTGTTTACATCCCTGTAAGTGAGTATTTCTCCGTTGCCAAGGTAATCCATCCACCTGACAGGTGTGACATATCAAGAAGCTGATTAAACAGCATGATCATTGCACAGGTTCACCTTGTGCTGGGGACAATAAAAGGCCACTCTAACATGTGCAGTTTTGTTACACAAGACAATACCACAGATGTCTCAAGTTTTGAGGGAGCGTGCAATTGTCATGCTGACTGCAGGAATGTCCACCAGAGCTGTTGCCAGAGAATTGAATGTTCATTTCTCTACCATAAGCCGCCTCCAATGTCATTTTAGAGAATTGGCAGTACGTCCAACTGGCCTCACAACCGCAGACCACTTGTAACCTCGCCAGCCCAGGACCTCAACATCCAGCTTCTTCACCTGTGGGTTTGTCTGAGACCAGCCACCAGGACAGCTGATGAAACTGTGGGTTTGCCCATCAAATTATTTCAGTACAAACTGTCAGAAACCGTCTTAGCGAAGCTCATCTGCGTACTCGTCGTCCTCACCAGGGTCTTGACCACACTGCAGTTCGGCGTTGTAACCGACTTCAGTGGGCAAATGCTCACCTCCGATGGCTACTGGCATGCTGGAGAAGTGTGCTCTTCACGGATGAATCCCGGTTTCAACTGTATCGGGCAGATGGCAGTCAGCTTGTATGGCGTCGTGTCGGCGAGAGGTTTGCTGATGTCAATGTTGTGAACAGAGTGCCCCATGGTGGCGGTGGGGTTTTGGTATGGGCATGCCTGGAAGCTGAAACTCAAATAAAATGTGTCACATGCGCCGAATACAACCTTACAGTGAAATGCTTACTTACAAGCCCTTAACCAACAATGCAGTTCAAGAAATAGAGTTAAGAAAATATATACTCAAAAATTTAAGTAAAAAATTATATTAAAAGTAACACAATAAAATAACAAGTAAAAAATAATATTAAAAGTAACACAATAACATAACAATACCGAGGCTATGTACAGGGGGTACCGGTATCGAGTCAATATGCGGGGGTACAGGTTGGTCGAGGTAATTTGTACACGTAGGTAGGGGTAAAGTGACTGTGCATAGATAATAAACAGCGAGTAGCAGCAGTGTAAAAACAAAGGGGGGTGTCAATTTAATATTCCGGTTGGCCATTTGATTGTTCAGCAGTCTTATGGCTTGGGGGTAGAAGCTGTTAAGGAGCCTTTTGGACCTAGACTTGGCGCTCCGGTACTGCTTGCCGTGCGGTAGCAGAGAGAACAGTCTTTGACTTGGGTGACTGGAGTCTTTGACAAAAAATTGGACAAATGTCCCAGTTCTTCCATGGCCTACATACTCACCAGACATGTCACCCATTGAGTATGTTTGCGATGCTCTGGATCGACGTGTACAACAGCATGTTCCAGTTCTCGCCAATATCCAGCAACTTCACACAGCCATTGAAGAGGAGTGGGACAACATTCCACAGGCCACAATCAACAGACTGATCAACTCTATGCGAAGGAGATGTTTCACGCTGCATGAGGCAAATGGTGGTCACACCAGATAGTGACTGGTTTCCTGATCCACGTCCCTACCTTTTTTTTAAAAGGTATCTGTGACCAACAGATGCATATCTATCTGTATTCCCAGTCATGTGAAATCCATAGATTAGGGCCTGATGAATTTATTTCAATTGACTGATTTCCTTATGTGAACTGTAACTCAGTGTGTTTATATTATTGTTCAGTGTACTTTTAAAAACATTAACAGGTAGTGTGTGTGCATCTATCAGTTATACATACAGTGGGGAGAACAAGTATTTGATACACTGCCGATTTTGCAGGTTTTCCTATTTACAAAGCATGTAGAGGTCTGTAATTTTTATCATAGGTACACTTCAACTGTGAGAGACGGAATCTAAAACAAAAATCCAGAAAATCACATTGTATGATTTTTAGGTAATTAATTTGCATTTTATTGCATGACATAAGTATTTGATCACCTACCAACCAGTAAGAATTCCGGCTCTCACAGACCTGTTAGTTTTTCTTTAAGAAGCACTCCTGTTCTCCACTCATTACCTGTATTAACTGCACCTGTTAGAACTCGTTACCTGTATAAAAGACACCTGTCCACACACTCAATCAAACAGACTCCAACCTCTCCACAATAGCCAAGACCAGAGAGCTGTGTAAGGACATCAGGGATAAAATTGTAGACCTGCACAAGGCTGGGATGGGCTACAGGACAATAGGCAAGCAGCTTGGTGAGAAGGCAACAACTGTTGCCGCAATTATTAGAAAATGGAAGAAGTTCAAGATGACGGTCAATCACCCTCGGTCTGGGGCTCCATGCAAGATCTCACCTCGTGGGGCATCAATGATCATGAGGAAGGTGAGGGATCAGCCCAGAACTACACGGCAGGACCCGGTCAATGACCTAAAGAGAGCTGGGACCACAGTCTCAAAGAACCATTAGTAACACACTACGCCATCATGGATTAAAATCCTGCAGCGCACGCAAGGTCCCCCTGCTCAAGCCAGCGCATGTCCAGGCCCATCTGAAGTCTGCCAATGACCATCTGGATGATCCAGAGGAGGAATGGGAGAAGGTCATGTGGTCTGATGAGACAAAAATAGAGCTTTTTGGTCTAAACTCCACTCGCCGTGTTTGGAGGAAGAAGAAGGATGAGTACAACCCCAAGAACACCATCCCAACCGTGAAGCATGGAGGTGGAAACATCATTCTTTGGGGATGCTTTTCTGCAAAGGGGACAGGACGACTGCACCGTATTGAGGGGAGGATGGATGGGGCCATGTATCGCGAGATCTTGGCCAACAACCTCCTTCCCTCAGTAAGAGCATTGAAGATGGGTCGTGGCTGGGTCTTCCAGCATGACAACGACCCGAAACACACAGCCAGGGCAACTATGGAGTGGCTCTGGAAGAAGCATCTCAAGGTCCTGGAGTGGCCTAGCCAGTCTCCAGACCTGAACCCAATAGAAAATCTTTGGAGAGTGCTGAAAGTCCCTATTGCCCAGCGACAGCCCCGAAACCTGAAGGATCTGGAGAAGGTCTGTATGGAGGAGTGGGCCAAAATCCCTGCTGCAGTGTGTGCAAACCTGGTCAAGACCTACAGGAAACATATGATCTCTGTACTTGCAAACAAAGGTTTCTGTACCAAATATTAAGTTCTGCTTTTCTGATGTATCAAATACTTATGTCATGCAATAAAATGCAAATTAATTACTTAAAAATCATACAATGTGATTTTCTGGATTTTTGTTTTAGATTCCGTCTCTCACAGTTGAAGTGTACCTATGATAAAAATTACAGACCTCTACATGCTTTGTAAGTAGGAAAACCTGCAAAATCAGCAGTGTATCAAATACTTGTTCTCCCCACTGTACATGTCAGTACATTAATTGTTTTATTTTATTTAACCTTTATTTAACTAAGCAAGTCAGTTAAGAACAAATTCTTATTTACAATGACGGCCTACCAAAAGGCAAAAGGCCTCCTGTGGGGACGAGGGCTGGGATTAAAAATTAAAAATATAGGACAAAACACACATCACGACAAGAGAGACGACACAACACTACATAAAGAGAGACCTAAGACAACAACATAGCATGGCAGACAACATAGCATGGCAGTAAATACACACAACAAGTAGGTCACATGGGGGAGAGGCGTTGTACTGTGAGGTGTTGCTTTATTTGTTTTTTGAAACCAGGTTTGCTGTTCACTTGCGCTATATAAGATGGAAGGGAGTTCCATGCACTCATGGCTCTGTATAATACTGTACATTTCCTTGAATTTGTTCTGGACTTGGGTACTGTGAAAAGACCCCTGGTGGCATGTCTGGTGGGGTAAGTGTGTGTGTCAGTGCTGTGTGTAACAATGGTTCGTTGTAATTGTGTAAACCCTCACTCCATTCCTGATAACGATATATCAGGTTGAATTGTGGACATCTTTTTCAGAATGGGGATATCTCTGCAATGCATGCAAAGGAAAGGATATGGATTACTGAGACAGCCAAGACCATGCATCAATGTTGACAGATATCAGGCACATAGTATGTGTACTGTATATACAGGACCTGACCGTAGCTCAGTATTTGTATTATTTATTTCATAGTCTTTTTTACAAATGTTTATCAAGGGTGCCAATCATTTTGGACCTGTGAGAAACCTTGCTTTGGTGGTAATCAACAATGGTTCAGTAAGTGGAATAGAACCCGGGAAATCTCTGCAGATGGTCTCCTCGGGAACCAATTCTTTAGGGAGTTATTTTTCAGTGGTAACACAGCTGCCAATTTCTTATGGTCATAAATGTAGTGTACCATCCTTTCAGTGTTTGGTTTCTTGGTGGGTACTCAGTGATTGGTTTCTTGGTGGATACTCAGCGATTGGTTTATTGGTGGATACTCAGTGAATGGTTTCTTGGCGGATAGTCAGTGATTGATTTCTTGGTGGGTAGTCAGTGATTGGTTTCTTGCTGGGTACTCAGTGATTGGTTTCTTGGCGGGTAGTCAGTGATTGGTTTCTTGCTGGGTGCTCAATGATTGGTTTCTTGGCGGGTAGTCAGTGATTGGTTTCTTGGTGTGTACTCATTGATTGGTTTCTTGGTGGGTACTCAGTTATTGGTTTCTTGATGGGTACTCGGTAATTAGTTTATTGGTGGGTACTCAGTGATTGGTTTCTTGGTGGGTACTCAGTGATTTGTTTCTTGGTGAGTACTCAGTGACTGGTTTCTTGGTGGGTACTCAGTGACTGGTTTCTTGATGGGTACACCTGGGGCTCTGTGAGGTGCAACTGTGAGGGGCTCTCACCATTGCAGTGGTTACACCTGGGGTTCTCACAGTTGCTCTGGTTACACCTGGGGTTCTCGCAGTTGCTCTGGTTACACCTGGGGGTCTCGCAGTTGTAGTGGTTACACCTGGGGCTCTCACAGTTGAACCTGGGGCTCTTGCAGTTGCATTGGTTACACCTGTGGCTCTCGCAGTTGCAGTGGTTACACCTGAGGCTCTCACAGTTGCAGTAGTTACACCTGGGGCTCTTGCAGTTGTACCAGTTACAGCTGGGGCTCTTGCAGTTGCATTGGTTACACCTGGGGCTCTTACAGTTGCACCGGTTACAGCTGGGGCTCTCGCAGTTGCATTGGTTACACCTGGGGCTCTCACAGTTACACTGGTTATACCTAAGGGATCTCACAGTTTAACCTGGGGCTCGCCTATGTATTGACTCACATTGTGGAATGTGTTTGGTAAAATCTCTCCTATTTACATAGGTATTGGGGCAGTATGGGCGGTGAAAATGCTTTGCTGCTCTGCACTCTAAATGGCATATGAAGATCGTATGAATATTATTATTATTATTATTTTAACACTAAGTGTTCATGGAAGGGAATGCAAATAGCCTGGCTAGCCTATTTCATGGTATCATGTGTTGATGGTAGCTGCTGACCCAGCCTAATAAATGGAAGACTAAGCTTTATGTGGCTAGTATGTGTAGCTATGTGTAGCATCATTATTATTTTTCTCCCACCCAAATTAGCTGTTTTCTTTCCATACACCCACGTGAGTTGATACGCCCGTTTATGTGAGTCATGGGTTACTGCATATGTAGTGTGTCAAAGTGGGCGTTGTGAAATAAGTGGGAGGATCAACATAAGTGGGTGTATGGAAACCTAACAGGTAACTGGGCTGCTTGCTGTTTCTTTGTAGCATTTTTGATAAACCTTGACCTCATTCTCCTAGCCTTCCACGTTAATTATCCTAGCCGGCTACATTAATTATCCTAACCTGCCATGTTAGTTATCCTAACCTGCCACGCCAATTCTCCTAACCTGCCACATTACTTATCCCGACCCGCCACGCTGCTTTTGATAAACCACTACAGCCAACATTGACCATTAGAGGAGTGCTTTTCTTTTCAGCTGAAATTACCTACCTCAAGGCTAGTCTCAAGGTACTAGCTAGCTAAGCCAGTTGGTCTCGCGATCAAGTCAACGGTTGTCACTAGTTAGCACAGCCACAAAATCGTAAAAGACCATGAAAACAAACATTTGCTTTTTGGTTTTAATTTAAGATTAGGGTTAAGTTAAATTGTAGAAATAGGCGGGTTTTAGCCATAATTATAATTATGACTTTGCGACTGTGGTAACTAGTGACAACCCAAGTGGTCAACGGTCGGGTTGACCATCATCGCATTAAGTATCGAGAGGAGCGCTCAGCAGGCCGCAGGTGAGTCAAACAAGCAAGTGCAAGAATTTTGTTGTGTCCAATTCGAGTCTACAATGGGTATTTGAGCTCTTACTTTGCGGAAATACATTGTCAATTAGCTAGCAACTTTACAATGTTGGAGAATTATTTCAAGGAGTCAACACTAAAAAGTTGGCTAACGCTAATATTGGCTAGCTAAGCAAAGGTTTTAGTAGGCCAAGCTACCGCTTACTTAACATCTTCCTCTCTTCCTACTGTATATATATTTTTATAAACTGGCTAGCTAACTTTACTTAAACCAAAAGTTTGATCACTCTGGGTTCATTTCATCATTGGTTGTAGCCAATTTTATTGGCTACCACCCTATTAACTCATCTTCTTCAAAATCATCCTTGCAGAGATGGACAGCACACAGGACGGACCTGATATTGTCACCAAATCCATCATGATTCTGGGCACTGCTACCAGAGACAGAAGGTTTCTGCGCTGGGTAGGCCAAGTGCTGAAGCTGAAATGGCTGAAGAACAAGAGCCAAGAAGTGTGTTACCAAGTAGCAATTCTTATAATAATAATAATAATAATATGCCATTTAGCAGATGCTTTTATCCAAAGCGACTTACAGTCATGCGTGCATACATTTATTTTTTGTGTATGGGTGGTCCCGGGGATCGAACCCACTACCTTGGCGTTACGAGCGCCGTGCTCTACCAGCTGAGCTACAGAGAACAATAATATGGCTGATGTTCACCCATGATGATATCCACCATCTATTTCTCAGGAGGTCAAGGTGATGATCGGGGAGCTGCTGCCCTCCTTCGCCTGTGGATGTGTGGAGAACAATGACTTCCTCTCGCTGCAGGAGATCCTGGAGAGGGTGAGGATTTCTTCACCACACACAGACACCTTACACATTGTCTGAGATAAACTCCTCAAACACACACACTCTCTCCCCCTTCCTCTTGCAGATGGATGTGAACTGTGGGGACTACGATGGCACCACCCCCCTCCACAAGGCCTGTGAGAAGGGCAGGCTAGATATGGTCAAGTACCTGATGGGTAAAGGAGCCAGCACCCAGCTCGAAGACCGCTTTGGATACACACCGCTTCACCTGGCCATCAAGAACAGGTGCAGTGTGAATGCATTAGCTGTTGTGTGAATAATTAGAGGATTTGCTTTTGCGATATGAATACCAGCTGACTGACAAATAAGCATACAATTGTGTCTGTCTAAAATAATTTGAAATACATGTTCCTGGAATGACAAAGTAACCCATTGTAATTGTTCCTTCCAGGCACTTTGACATCATCCGCATCCTGCGTCTGAAGGGAGCCCCTCTGTCTCTGGAGCTTGTGAGGATCGGGCTGGAGCTGATCAAGTGAGTCTACCTCTTATCTAGCTACACGTTTGGTCACAGGATATACAGCTTGCTTATCTGTCAGTGTCTATAAGCCAATTAGGGTGTTATGCTAATCCTTAAAAATTCACTATGCAGAAATCTCTCCGTCAATTCCTGGTTGCTAAAATTCTAATGGTTTGCCTAATTTCAGTTTGTGACAAAACAATCAAGTATAGTGTAGAGAATCATTGTACCATCTAAACCGCTGTTAAATATATTTTCCATAACCAAAAATATTGTATTTTCAGCTGTTTGAAGCTGGTGAACAAAACAAAACTTTAAAACGGGAAGCATAGAAATAGCGCACATAGAACAGATCACTTAGACTTGCTTTCAATGACAGATCTATAACTCACATTAAATGTGAATTGTTAGGTCACCCAAAAAGTTACATATTGCAGCTTGAAGATATTCTGTAAAGAAAGTGTCTAGAAGTGTTTGTGTATGAAAATATCAATCAAGTTTCTTTTCAATTAAATTGTAGATTTTATGTGTGGGTACATGTCCATGTATTTGTGTTTCGATCAGGGTTGTCCAAAACAAGGACTACCAGCTGTTGCAGGCCTGGTACCTGTCTGGGGTGAACATGGACCAGAGTGACTATAACGGCCGTACAGCGCTGCACATTGCAGTCAGGCTGAGGGAGAGGACCATGGTGTCCAGGCTGCTGGATTACGGAGCCACCCCTCTGGTACTGTCTTGTCTGTAAATATGAGAAGGGTTTAGCGGTTTATTACTGCAGTGATATGGTGGCTGCAGTCCTGGGGCAGCATTAACAGCTCAATGACCTCACCATTTAGCGCTCATTGTTATGACCAATGTTAAAATGTTTCCATTCCCAGTTTGTAATCCTTTCCTACACAACCCTTAGTTTCACTCCCTCCCCCCGAAACCCTATTTGCACACTTCAGGAGCGTGACGTCTGGGGTTGGACTGCGGTGGACGAGGCCCAGAACAACAACCTACCCAGCATCCTGAAGCTGTTCCACCCCTTCACTTAGCAGTTCCTCAACAAACAGGCCTACCCGCTGCACCTGGCCAACAGGATCGTCCCAGCCACTTCCCGTCTCTACCCATCTCACATCAAATTCACTTTAAGTACACACACCTCAGGAACTTCACCCTTTTTATCCAGCCAATGACCCTAGACAGAGTTCAACATGTTCATTCTGTACATTGTTTAGGTCATACTTTTGGCAAAAGGTGTTATCGTACAATGCTTTGCCTATTGATAAAGGAATATACTGACAATCCCCTTAAGTGTTTTGTCCCCAACAGCATGACACTTTTACAACGGCTTGGTCATATACCATTTATTTTATTTACTCCAGAGAATAACTTGTACAACTGGATTTGTAATTAGGGAATGTCATCATGGAAGGGAGGGGACCAGTAAGACCAGACAACCCAGCGGAATAATTTCCTGCTCCGTGTACAGGTGACACATTTCTCATCAAGGTTGTGTTTTGTGCTCTAGTTAGTAGACGTAGTTGGCTGTGTGCAGGGACTGCATGGAAGCCTGGTCAGCGCTGCTGACCGCTGTGTACTTTCCCTTGGAGGCCAGACCGTTGCTCTGAAATTGACATTTGTGATTCAGTAAACAAAAAGGTATGTGGTTCCAGAATGAAGCTTTGAGAGAGAAAGGAGACCACAAATTGGAACCTAATTCATTCAGTAGTGAACAAGTGGCCTCCACCATACAATAGCTTGTAACCAGCACCTCTAAGCAAGGCGTCCACCCTACCCTAGAATAGCCCCGCCATCTTACCTTGGCTCTGGAGGTGAAGGCATCCTGTGCTGCCTGCTTGTTGGCGGCCATGCCTTTCCAGGCGGCGAGGGCAGAGGCCTGGAGTGCGCGGCCGTAGGAGAAGGAGAGCTTCCAGGGCCGGTGGAGGGCCGTCTGGTTCATTGCGTTCAGGTTCTGGGTGGCCTCCTCCTCGCTCTGACCTCCAGACAGGAAGGTGATGCCTGAGTGTGGGGGGGGGTGGGGGTTAAGCAATTTGGTGGTGGGGTTCATTTTGGCGTCACCTGATAGTAACCAAATATACAGTTTTTACTCCTTTAAATCCACCTAACCCATTTTTTGGGGACTCATTCTGTTGATCCCCATCACCAACCCTACAACCCGGTCTCACCAGGCACGGCGGCAGGAACGGTGCGCCTCAGGGCGGTGACAGTGGCCATGCCAACCTCCTGGGGGGTGAACTTCTTGGGGCAGGAGTGTCCAGCAGTGACCATGTTGGGCTTCAACAGGGTGCCCTCCAAGTAGACGTGGTGGTCGTTCAGAGCCTTGTACGTGGCAGCCAGGACCTGGTGAGAAGGAGGGTTGGGTTTAGAGAGGCGTTCGGTTCAGTGATGTAAATTGGAGTGTGACTAAGAAGAGATTTGGAGTGAGGGATGGGTTTGTAATTTCATGCTGTTAAACAAGTCCAGCACTGGCTTTGTGGAAGGGAGAGAAAACGATGACTGAGAAATGTGATTCAAATAACAGTTGGTGTTAACTGAAGGCCGATTTGAGAGTATAACAAGGTTATGAGCTCACCTTCTCAGTGACATACTGAGTGCGCAGCAGGTCGTGGTCGCCGTCAGGCAAAATCTCTGGCTCCACGATGGGCACCAGGCCGTTCTGACGAGAGGAGAATTAACATCACATGGACACACTTATGTAGACAAACCTGGCCATTAAGGAATTTCTCTGATCATTTGTTAGTTTTTGTGAAGTCAGGTACAGCAGTAGTACTGTGCGTCTGACAATTTCCCCTCTGGGACATTAACGTTCATCCTATCCTAGGGTACTGGGCACTATAGTTTTAGAAGGGAGAAGTTCTCATGGCATGCACAAACACCTGTTGGCAGATACTGGCGTATCTGGCGAGGACATTGGCATTCTCTGCGATGGCAAGGGCAGAGGGGCAGGTGTCGGAGATCTTGAGCACACACCTCCATTTGGCGAAGTCACAACCGTCCTTCTTGTACTGAGCACAACGCTCAGAGAGTCCATCAAGACCTGATGAGAGAAGGATGATATTATACTGAAGAAAAATAAACGCAACATGCAACAATTTCCAAGGTGTTACTGAGTTACAGTTCAATCAAAAAGTAGGGGCATGGATCAGAAAACCAGTCAGTATCTGGTGTGACCACCATTTGCCTCATGCAGCGGAACATCTTTCGCATAATTGATCAGGCTGTTGATTTTGGCCTGTGGAATGTTGTCCCACTCTTCTTCAAAGGCTGTGCGGAGTTGCTGGATATTGGCCGTAACTGGAACGCGCTGTCGCACACGTCGATCCAGAGCATCCCAAACATGCTCAAAGGATGACATGTCTGAGTATGCAGGCCATGGAAGAACTGGGACATTTTCAGCTTCCAGGAATTGTGTACCGATCCTTGCAACATGTGCATTACCATGCTGAAACATGAGGTGATGGCGGCGGATAAATGTCACGACAATGGGCCCCAGGAGCTTGTCCCAGGATCGCTGTGCATTCATTTTACCATTGAAAAAATGCAATTGTGTTAGTTGTCCGTAGCTTATACCTGCCCATACCATAACCCCACCATGGGGTACTTTGTTCACAACGTTGACGTCAGCAAACCGCTCGCCCACACGACACCATACACATGGGCTGCAGTTGTGAGGCCGGTTGGACGAACTGCCAAATTCTCTAAAATGATGTTGAGGCGGCTTATGTTAAAGAAATGAACATTACATCCCTGTTAGTGAGCATTTCTCCTTTGCCAAGAGAATCCATCCACCTGACAGGTGTGGCATATCAAGAAGCTGATTAAAAGGAATGATCATTACACAGGTGCAACTTGTGCTGGTTAAAGTAAAAGGCCACTCTAAAATGTGCAGTTTTGTCACAACACAATGCCTCAAGTTGAGGGAGCATGCAATTGGCATGCTGACTGCAGGAATGTCCAACACAGCTTTTGCCAGAGAATTGAAACAAATTTGTACATCACATTTTTGAGAAATTAGCTGTGTGTGTACGGAAAATGTCTGGGATCTTTCATTTCAGCTCATGAAACATGGGACCAACACTTTACATGTTGCATTTATATTTTTGTTCAGTCTTCTTTGCTTTCATAGTCATGCAACGCATTTAACTGACGTTTTACAATCCATCGTGTCAAACTGATTCAATGTGGTCTTGGGAGATTTGAGAAACTGGTTTCAAAGCTGTAATGATGTCATGTCATAGTATTGTGGGGACAGAGGTAGAGTTACTGGATAAGTGATTTGGTTCCACTGAGTCTACATTCCTTGTGTCAAAGTAGATTACTGATGTTTAGTTTAGGGTAGTATGATTGATGGACAGGATGTAGTGACCCGGGGGCAAAGGGTAATAACAGAGACAGTGAGGCCTATGATGGTTTCCAGATGTATGTGAAAGGAATGAGAACCAAGGGTATATAAGGTAGAGTGTCTCCTTTGTTCAAGTGGGTTCAACTGACGAAGGGCAAAGCCATGTCCGTTGGTTAGATGAACCCACGAGCTCGTGATTCAATAAATACTTGGTATGAAATCTCCACAGAATGTCTAAGTATATCCTTGCATCCTTGATTCTTTGATACCCGAGAAACTCATAACAAAAGCGTTTCAGATTTGACATTAATGGCTATAACGCATTTGTTACTTACAGAGTTGCAACAGAAATTAAGAGCGTAATCTTACCCTGTGTGGTAGTCTCTCCATCTGTTCCGTTCAGACCAGCTGTGCCTTTGTCCACCTAGGAACCAAATGTTCAAACTATAACCCCTTTCCCAGTAGTGTGTAATTGTTAGTGTCATTATATTAACATCACACATCCAATCTTGACAAGTGAAGCCAGTATAGCAGATACTCCAGTAATTAGTTGTTGGCTGGATGGGCGTGGTCATAATTGTCTTCACTCAACCAGTCTTATCAGTAGACTATGAGAAGAGAGTCATTCATTACAACTGCAGCATAGCCTCAGGTCCTGTCTGAGTACCTCTCCTGTTGTTTTCACCAATCAAACTGTCCCAGATCAAGGATGGTATTCAAAAAGGGATCTGACATTGCTGGTCTTCTCACCTTAATGCCGACCACGATGCCCTTGTCCTTGATGACCTGGGGGAAGAGGACGCCCTTGTCCGACTTCTGGTACAGCGTCTCGTGGAAGAAGATTATTCCGCCAATGCAGTTGGGGTCAACTGCAGAGAACAGGAGGTCACGGAAAGTCCGACGGTTCTCCTCGTTGTTCTCCACGTTGATCTTCTGCAGGCGCTTACCCATGGTGCCTAGCCGGAGAAATTATGGGAAAGAATGACAGATTCCTATAACTTCTTAACGTCTACATCTAATAACACTCCCCCTTCAGATGGCCAACACCGCTACTTGCTGAGAAAATACAACAGTAGTTTCTTCTCCCCCCCACTCATCCAGTCATCCATGCCCAGCATGGCCTCCTCACCTGTGGACTCATCTGCTGCTAGGATGCCCTTCCCTGGAGCCACAATCCTCTGGGCGATGTCGGAGAGCTCCTTCTTCTGCGCCGGAGAGAGGGATGGGAACTGGGTAGTCATCCTGTGGAGGAGAGAACGCAGAAGAAAACAGAATTCAATCACTTCAGTCCATTAACCTAAATCCAGTTATGTAGGCAAGTTAGTTCTGGTGGTTGTTAAAGTGTTGCATAGTCTCAGACACTGACAGTATATCCACCACCAGGACCCTTCACCCTCCCAAACTCTGTCAATATTTGGCTTGTCTGCAGTTTGAACTTTAGTCTGAAAGCTAATAAGTTACCCTCTCCCTGCCTAAGACAAATAGGTTCACAGTTCACTATAGAAGTCACTGAAATCCCTGACACCATACAGATGGTAAATATCCATCAAATGTGATCAGATTCAGGAGGACTCAACGTATATATTTTTTAGCAGTTACACAATCTCACGCTACATTAACAAGGCCATGCATGCGCTAACTAGTTACAGAACCTGTGTTTTCAATTAAACAAGTTTACATATCTACCTTAATCAGCTAAACGTGTACATTTGCCATAAAACGGGTTGCCTACAAGGCATTAAAATTTGACTAGAAGTGGCGAACATAGGCTGCAGAGTTCCGCATACCTCATGGAGCCTCAAATGTTGCAAACATCCAAGAGATTCTTGCAACATCGGGTTGAAACATTGTAACCTTAATTCCATTGCAACATTTAAGAGCCTCGGTTTTAAGCGTTGTAGCCCAGCAACAGGGGGAAACCTTTTTGCCATTTGTGAGCCTTTCCATTGATAAAAGTTAATCGTCAAAATGATGCAAGTATGAAGCTGAAAGTAAAACTTACTTGAATATATGACAAAGTTAACACCAATAGCAGAAAATGAATAGACAAACGGCCTCTCCTGCC
Source organism: Coregonus clupeaformis (assembly GCF_020615455.1). Classification (NCBI taxonomy): domain Eukaryota; kingdom Metazoa; phylum Chordata; class Actinopteri; order Salmoniformes; family Salmonidae; genus Coregonus; species Coregonus clupeaformis. Next base: position 23,453,488 of record NC_059193.1, read on the forward strand.
TCCCAGTAATTAGGAATAATTGAGAAGAAGGACGATTTTTGGATACAAAGTGCTATTTATCCGACCGGTGACGGACGCTGCGTGATGTGGCACGGGCGTGCATCCCCACTGGATATGCTATTGGTCGAGACAGTCGGACGGGGGCGTGTTTGTGTATAATGCATCTTTTGTGGACTTTGAGTTGTATCAGAACTTGAAAGTATTACTTCGAGATAAAAGGGTCATCCCTCTGCAAATCCTTTGTTATACATAGCAGCGTGCGTTGAGTGCATGATGATGGTGTGTGTGCTTGCAGAGAAATGCAGGTAGTCCTTATTATCAAATCAAATGTTTATTGTCACATGCTTCATAAACAACAGGTGTAGACTAAGTGAAATGCTTACTTATGGGCCCTTCCCAACAATGCAGAATACAATAATAAAACAAGTATTATAATAGAAGAAGAAAAATTGACATGAGGAATAAATACACAATGAGTAATGACAGCTTGGCTATATAATGTTGCTTTTCAGGTTTTCATGCTGTCTTGTGTCTTTCCTGCTGTTGTGTGTGTCTGTTGGTATGTATGTCTGTACATCTCCGTAATATGTCTGGATATGTCGGTTTGTGAATGGGGTTATCATCTACAATGGATCGGTGTCAAATGACAGAATCCCCATTATGAAATGGACATGTGACTTATTCTTACTTTAATATTACAGCCCCTGACTCAGTGAATAGCTCATGTGTGTCTCTGTCTAGGTCAACACCTATTTGATATATTGCTCTCATAAGGTTCCTGTAGAATCATACGGTAGCCTACCACTTTACAACCGTTAAGTAAGACTGTAAGGTCAACTGATACTGAAGTGTACAAATGTGTGCCAACCAAACTGTATAATGTGAATGGTGTATTATTTTACTGGCAATGGACAGGGATAAACCTAAATTCCTGTTCCCTCTATAGGCATCATTCATAAAAGATGTACTCAGAGTGATGGAGATAATGGGCTAAAACAACAAAGGAGTGTTACAATGGCATTGGGAGGGGGCGCTCTGCTACACAGTAGGGGCTGTGTGAATGACTGCATCAGACAAACGTATTTGAACCCCGGGTATGAGGTAGGCAGGGTGGAACACTAACGCACAACCTATTACAAATCAAGCTTACACAAGATGGACCATGGAACCGCCAACAATGGTCTCACAAACACTCTGGGTCAGAGTCTATTCCCATCATCCTCTCATTCACTGGAGAGAGAATGAATGAAAGTGTGTGTGTGTGTGTGTGTGAGAGATCGTGAAAGCACAAATGAGGCACAAACTTTATTTCTCTACTTTGATCCTCAAAACCAGAAAATGCTGTTACAGTCTTTAGTGTTGTTTACCTGCTGCCACAAATAAAACAGAGTGAGATAATATGCCACCTGTAGCAGCTACCAACATTTATTTATACAGTACTACATACTTCACTTCTCCATCCGCAGATAACACCTACACTTTCTGCCCTCACTGACCTGGTCACATTCCTGCCCTTACGAAAAAAAGATTGCATTCAGAGTGCAGTATAACTTCAGTACATTGCTGTATAACTGCAGTTAGAGTGCATTATAACTGCAGTATCCTGCAAATACTGCGTCCAAAATAGCACAGTTTTTTTACTGCAGTAATTTTGCAGTGTAACTGCAGTTAGAGTGCAGTTATTCTGCAATTACTGCGTCCAAAATACCACAGTCGACTGCAGTTACTGCACTTTTACTGCAGTTTCAAAATTGCAATTTTTTTTGTAAGGGTGGTAGCAATATAGTAGTCTCTAGTTCTCCAAATCCAGTCTGCAGTTTAGTCTGTATGATTCTGAATGTAATTTCGTCCACCACGGGGTGGCGCTCTTTAAATTGATGAGTGGTTCGATTTTCAATGTCAGTGGCTACTTCCGTTTCCGGAAGAGAGCCAAAAGAAGCCGCAACATCAACATTCACAGACAGAATTAGTAAATAACACTATTTTAAATAAATCGGTAAGGAATTTAAATCAAACCAATGACTCTACAAGAAATAACAGATCAAATGTATTGATGTAAAGTGCCCCAGTCAAGTTTTCTGTTTAGAAAGGCTATTTTATAGCGTGTGGTATATTTGAATTAGCTAACTGGCTAACGTTAGCTACTGCTATCTTAAACGTATTTGGGAATTAGCTAGCTAACTGGTAAATTTAACATAGCCAAATAGCTGAAATTGAATTTTAATTAAAACAAATGTCTGCTCTTTCGAAATGATATAGTAAGCTAATGACTGTAGCTAGCTAACGTTATGTGGCTATGTAGCTACGTGGGGTTTCCTACACGAAGATCCAATACGTAAATTAGTGTTATCTAGCGAGCTAGAATCTCAGTGAATACGTATTTAATCTCTCCCTATATCTACTGCAGCGGTGTGACGAGCAGGATGTCGGGACAGAAGCGTCCGTGTGACTCCAGCGTCCCTTCTTCCTCGTCCGGGGCGCCCCCCGAAAAACGGAGGGAGCGAGAGGGAGGAGAGGACGGGGTTCCCGGGGTCAGCGCTACTGCTGGAGGGAGCACTGCCGTGGAAACGGTCATCAAACTCGGAGGGGTGTCCAACTCGGTGAGAGAGCTGCAAAGTACCTAGCCTGTATTTATCCTATCTATGTCTGTCTGCCTTTACATATGGTAGTTGTTGTGACTCTCAGCAGTGTCATTGATTGTGTTGTTCTCATCTGTTCGGTCTCTTTCTCTTGTGTTCAGGAGGAACAGGATGTCAAAGCTCTCCAGGTGAAGAACAGGAAGTTGGGAGAATCCCTCGATCAAAGACAGGTATTTAGTCTCTCTCTCTCACACACTCACACACAAAAACAAATACACAGGCACACACAAACCTACAACTTTTTTCACTATATACATTCATAATGAAACCGTTGCTCTGCAGGTGATTGAGGATGAGCTGAGAGAGAGAATCGAGAGACTGGAGACTCGTCAGGCTACTGATGATGCCAGCCTGCTGATCCTGAACAGATACTGGAATCAGGTAACTATTCATTCATTCAAATAATGAAGAATATGCAATTAAAACATTGCACATAGATAAACATCTGCATATTCTAAATAACATCTACTTCCGCCTCTCTCCTTCTCTTAGTTTGATGACAATGTGCGCCAGATTGGCAGGCGCTACGACCAATCAGGAAGTGAGCCTGTGGAAACCCCGTCAGGAGAGGGGAGGAGCCTGAAGCCTGACACCCCAGAACCTGACGGCGACTCCAACCAGGAGAGAGCCAAAGAGAGAGGTAAAGAGGGAGAGAGAAGTATATAGATATAGATACAGTGCTGTGAAAAAGTATTTGCCCCTTTTCTAATTTTCTTTACTTTTGCATATTTTTGATACTGAATGTTATCAGATCTTCAACCAAAACCTAATATTAGATAAAGGGAACCTGAGTGAACAAATAACACAAACAATGATTTACTTATTTCATTTATTTCATAAACAAAGTTATGCAACACCCAATGCCCCTCAATAACTGGTTGTGCCACCTTTAGTTGCAGTGATTCCAACCAAACGCTTCCTGTGGTTGTTGATCAGTCTCTCACGTTGCTGTGGAGAAATGTTGGCCCACTCTTCTATGCAGAAGTGTTGCTTTTTAACCATATTCATGTAGACTTGATTTGGATCAGTCTTGCTGCATGACCTAGCTGCGCTTCAGCTCACAGACGGATGGCTTGACATTCTCCTGTAGAATTCTCTGATACAGAGCAGATTTCATGGTTCCTTCTATTAAGGCAAGTCGTTCAGGTCCTGAGGCAGCAAATGCATCCCCAAACCATCACAGTACCTCCCCCATGCTTGACCGTTGGTATGAGATTCTTACTGTGGAATACTGTGTTTTTCGCCAGGGATAATGGGACCCATCTCATAAAAAAACAAAACATAGACCATCTTTACTCCACACACAGAGACACGTACAAAGCTCTCCCTCGCCCTCCATTTGGAAAATCTGACCATAATTCTATCCTCCCGATTCCTGCTTATAAGCAAAAACTAAAGCAGGAAGCACCAGTGACTCGGTTAATAAGGAAGTGGTCAGATGACGCAGATGCTAAGCTACAGGACTGTTTTGCTAGCACAGACTGGAATATGTTCCGGGATTCTTCCGATGGCATTGAGGAGTACACCACATCAGTCACTGGCTTCATCAATAAGTGCATCGATGACGTCGTACATACCCCAACCAGAAGCCATGGATTACAGGCAACATCCGCACTGAGCTAAAGGGTAGAGCTGCCACTTTCAAGGAGCGGGACTCTAACCCGGACACTTATAAGAAATCCCGCTATGCCCTCAGACGAACCATCAAACAGGCAAAGAGTTGAATCGTACTACACCGGCTCCAACGCTCGTCGGATGTGGCAGGGCTTGCAAACTATTACAAACTACAAAGGGAAGAACAGCCGCGAGCTGCCCAGTGACACGAACCTACCAGACAAACAAAATCACTTCTATGCTCACTTCGAGGCAAGCAACACTGAAGCATGCATGAGAGCATAAGCTGTTCCGGACGACTGTGTGATCATGCTCTCCGTAGCCGATGTGAGTAAGACCTTTAAACAGGTCAACATTCACAAGGCCGCAGGGCCAGACGGATTACCAGGACATGTACTCCGAGCATGCGCTGACCAACTGGCAAGTGTCTTCACTGACATTTTCAACATGTCCCTGACTGAGTCTGTAATACCAACATGTTTCAAGTAGACCACCATAGTCCCTGTGCCCAAGAACACTAAGATAACCTGCCTAAATGACTACCGACCTGTATCACTCACGTCTGTAGCCATGAAGTGCTTTGAAAGGCTGGTCATGGCTGACATCAACACCATTATCCCAGAAACCCTAGACCCACTCCAATTTGCATACCGCCCCAACAGATCCACAGATAATGCAATCTCTATTGCACTCCACTCCACACTGCCCTTTCCCACCTGGACAAGAGGAACACCTACGTGAGAATGGTATTCATTGACTACAGCTCAGTGTTCAACACCATAGTGCCCTCAAAGCTCATCACTAAGCTAAGGACCCTGGAACTAAACACCTCCCTCTGCAACTGGATCCTGGACTTCCTGACGGGCCTTCCCCCGGTGGTAAGGGTAGGTAACAACACATCTGCCACGCTGATCCTCAGCACAGGGGCCCCTCAGGGGTGCGTGCTCAGTCCCCTCCTGTACTCCCTGTTCACTAATGACTGCATGGCCAGGCACGACTCCAACGCCATCATTAAGTTTGCGGACGACACAACAGTGGTAGGCCTGATCACCGACAATGATGAGACAGCCTATAGGGAGGAGGTCAGAGACCTGGCCGTGTGGTGCCAGGATAACAACCTCTCCCTTAACGTGATCAAGAGAAAGGAGATGATTGTGGACTGCAGGGGGAAAAAATAGGACTGAGCACGTGCCCCATTCTCATTGACGGGGCTGTAGTGGAACAGGTTGAGAGCTTCAAGTTCCTTGGTGTCCACATCACCAACAAACTATCATGGTCCAAACACACCAAGACAGTCGTGAAGAGGGCACGACAAAGCCTATTCCCCCTCAGGAGACTGAAAAGATTTGGCATGGGTCCTCAGATCCTCAAAAAGTTCTGAGCTGCACCATCGAGAGCATCCTGACTGGTTGCATCACCGCTTGGTATGGCAACTGCTCGGCCTCCGACCACAAGGCACTACAGAGGGTAGTGAGTACGGCCCAGTACATCACTGGGGCCAAGCTTCCTGCCATCCAGGACCTCTATACCAGGTGGCGTCAGAGAAAGGCCCTAAAAATTGTAAACGACTCCAGCCACCCTGGTCATAGACTGTTCTCTCTGCTACCGCACGGCAAGCGGTACCGGAGTGCCAAGTCTAGGTCCAAAAGGCTTCTTAACAGCTTCTATCCCCAAGCCATAAGACTCCTGAACAGCTGATCATGGCTACCAGGACTATTTGCATTGTCCCACCCCACCCCCCCTTTTACGCTGCTGCTACTCTGTTTATTATCTATGCATAGTCACTTTAACTCTACCCACATGTACATATTACCTCGACTAACCGCTGCCCCTGCACATTGACTCTGTACCGGTACCCCCTGTATATATCCTCCCTACTGTTATTTTATTTGACTGCTGCTCTTTAATTATTTTTCATTTTTTACTTAACAACACTTTTTTTTTACAATTGCGTTGTTGGTTAAGTGCTTGTAAGTAAGCATTTCACTGTAAGGTCTACACCTGTTGTATTCGGCGCATGTGGCAAATAAAATTTGATTTGATTTGAAAGGTATAACATTTAAAGGACATGGGTTCTGCATGGAAGATTGGGCCAAAATTCCTCCAAAGCGATGTGAGAGACTGATCAACAACTACAGGCTGCATTTGGTTGCAGTCATTGCAGCTAAAGGTGGCACAACCAGTTATTGAGTGTAAGGGGGCAGTTACTTTTTCACACAGGGGAATTGGGTGTTGCATAACTTTATTAAATAGATAAAATAGGTATCCATTTTTTAAATTATTTGTAAACTCAGGTTCCCTTGATCTAATATTAGGTTTTGGTTGAAGATCTGATGAAGTTCAGAATAAAAAATATGCAAAAATAGAGAATCAGAAAGGGAGCAAATACTTTTTCACGGCACTGTATATAGATATATATATATATATATATATATAGATGTAGAAAGGAGGGAGGGAAGGATGGAGAGAGGAGGATACTAAGAGGTAGGGTTGCACGATATACCGAAACTTCAGTACTTTTTCAATACTAGAACATGAAAAACGGTTTGGTACTACATTTGTCTTACTTTCGGTACTTCTGTTAAATGTGTCTCTCAGATCAAGCCTGTCTATCAGAGCAGCTGACATCTTATCATAGCGCGCACCCTGCCTGCTCCACTTACTCATTGCTAGCCTGCACTGGGAGTCTGGGCTGCATCATGTTAGCTCCCCACTCATGAAGTTAACACAGTCTTGAATAATGCGACACAAAATGTTGAAACTGTTAATTACTGTTCACAAAACAATGTCCATACAGGCTAGAACGCTTTACAATGGAAGAAGATACCAGTAGCTTCCAGCTTTGTAGGCTTACTTTTCTTGCTAGCTGACAGCTAAAGCTAACATCAATTCACAACCCTAGTACTTTTGTTTGTGATAATATGCAAACCATAACTCAAAATATGCTGATTTCAAAGCTGATTGGCACCAAAAACTTTATTCATTCACTTATTCGGTCTCTCTCGCACATCTCTCCCAAAGATTATCCTATTATTATTAGCCTCAGCGAACTGACTGCCTCCTGAATGACTGCATTACTGGTTAAAGAGACGGCGCACATTTTTATAAAATAAGCTACTTCTATGCTAATGTTGTTGATCAGTCCAATAAAATATGTCCCAAATGGAAGGGAAACAGATTGTAATCTGTAACCCTATGAAATCAGCCAAAACAAGCTCAATAACTCAATGCATGCACACACTTATTGAATATGCATTCACCTGTATTGTGGATAGGCCTAGGCTACATCTTGATTTACCTAGTTTATCAATAGAGATTTACCATTAAAATAAATGATTAAAAACTAAGTCAAATGTATTGTTTGATTGAATCATTAATGCATACATGGATGTAAAAAAAAATATTCAAATGTACTGATATTTAACTCAAAAGATACCTCACGATTGAACAGAGCAGTAGCTGAGTTTATCTGTCTGGATCAAGTGCCTTTCTCTAACTTTAGCTAATACGGCTTCTTTTTTTGCTGTGGTATCGTTTTGTTATCGAGTATCGTGATGGTTTTGAGATACTAAACCTTGTATCGAAGTCAAAATTATGGTATGGTGCCAGCACTACTAAGAGGAGAGTTGGATCAGGAGTGAGGGACAGAGGAAGAGGGTACTCTGAAGCGTTTGTGACAGGGTGCCTAACACATGATGTAGTGTAGAAGACGACAATACATAGAGATTGATGAAATAAAGCCTATTTGGTAGTGAATACTAGCTCCTGTCTGCACTTTGTGGCTGTCCTCCAGGCCACCAGGGAGAAACAACCACGTCCTTCCTGGCCACGCTGGCCAGCAGCAGCAGCGAGGAGATGGAGGCGGAGCTGCAGGAGAGGGTGGAGTCCAGCCAGAAGCAGGCCAACCGCGTGGTGGAGATCTACGATAGCTTGAAGACCACCGTGGAGCAGCTGAAGAAGGACCAGGACTCTGGAGCAGGTGACGGGGGACGGGGGAGAGAGAGGGGCTGGGGGGAAGGTGGTTTGAGAGGAATGAGGGGAGTGTAGGGGGTGAGAGGAAAGAGGGAATGAGACGGGAAGGAGGGTGAGGATTGTGGGTAGGTGTGAAAAGTTGGAGGTGAGGATGGTGAGAGCAGCAAGGGTGTAAGTGTTTTTTGTTGTTGCCATTTTGGAACAGAAGCTAGTATTAGCATTTAGTAAGGTAATTGTTGTGAGAAAAGTCAGGAGTAGTAATGTCATGACATCATGTCTTGTATTTCCAGAGGGCTCTGTGTGGCAGGTCGCCGTCCAGCTCAACACCCTCCTGTCCAATGAGAACGACCGGCTGCGTCAGCTGACCGATGACCTCCAGCAGAAGCATAGTCACATGACTAGCGAGGTGATTTGATGCATAACATCAGGGATGGGCAACTTTGATGTGGGCCACAAAAAAATCTGAACTCATCATGAGGGGCCGCAGTTGCTCACAGGCCTGCGTACCCACATCCATAATATGATATCTGAATGAGACTGACTAACAAAATCAATGGGGGCACCCCGGCAGGTAATTCGACCATGATTACTAAATGTAGATTGCTAAGGTAGTCTAGCCAGCTATCTAAAACTGTTAGCTGACATGGGCTAATTGACTGACTATCAGTGACTGACATAACAACAGGAAAACTGCAGATGCACAACCACATTTCGAAATTGCACCTTGTGTATTCTACTATTCTAACTCGCAACAGTAAGTTGAGTCCCCGACTGAGTCCCTAAAAAATTAAAGGGCGGGGGGGGGGCCGCCAGTTGCCCATCCCTGTCTTACATCAACACTAGTACTGATTCTCTGTTTGTTGATCTCTACACTATGTACCTTACTAGTGGATTACCACCACTCCCACCAGCCCCCATCATATTGACAGTGACTCTGTCCCTGTAGTCTCGTTCTCTGGGCCGGGCGGTGGCGCGGGCAGACACACGGGTCAGTGAGCTGCAGGGCCTCATCGAAGAGCTCCAGTGGGACATGGAGAAGATCAGACGCAGAGAGACCCGCCTCAACACACACCTGGGAGAAATCCTGGAGAGGGTGAGACTGCCGCTGTGTGTTTTTGTGAATCCAAGTCAGACTGGGAGTCCCTCTATCTCTCTGCAGCAGTGTGTTTGACAGCCACTAGCCTATGCTTACCATTTTGTAATGAAGTATTTCTGTGTCATGTGGTTTATATACCACAGCACTATATCTATGTAAATGTAAATGTAGCGTGTTTATTCAATGTGTTATTTCTCCCAGGTGAACAGTAAAGGCTACAAGGTGTGTGGGGAGGCCAGCAGTGTGTGTGGAACCATCACCATCAACAAAAGAAAGGTATAAAACATCCTCTTTCTTCTGCCATTTGTACTTGTCAGAAACAACATGGACCTGGAGTTATAACTCTTTCATTTCCCTTTCCTCCTGCCTCCCTCTTTCTCCGCCTGCCCACTTTTTCTCTCCGTCTCTCTCTTCTCTCCCTCCGTCTGTCAGTTTGAGGAGATGAACAGTGAGTTGGAGGAGAACAGGGAGCTGGCGGAGAACCGTCTGAGCGAGCTGCAGCGCCTTCAACAGGACCTGCAGACGGTCAACCAGGAGAACAACAACATGAAGGTGAGCCTGCAGGGACTGACCCAGGGACAGACCCAGGGACTGACCCAGGGACAGACCCAGGGACAGACCCAGGGACAGACCCAGGGACAGACCCAGGGACAGACCCAGGGACAGAGCCAGGGACAGACCCAGGGACAGAGCCAGGGACAGACCCAGGGACAGAGCCAGGGACAGACCCAGGGACAGAGCCAGGGACAGAGCCAGGGACAGACCCAGGGACAGACCCAGGGACAGACCCAGGGACAGAGCCAGGGACAGGGCCTCTTCTCCCCCAACCCAGCCATTGGATTACCTGAGGTCCCACATCCTTACTCAGTCAACCAAACCAGTCAAAGGAAGGTAAATAGATGGGTGGAGGTTCTTGTTTTTCTTTGTTGCTTTGCTCACCACCACTCTGTCTCCTCTCTCTCTCTCACTCTTCTCCCTCTCTTTGCTCTGTCATTCTCTTATCTCTCTCCTTCTCTCTCTTTCTTCACCTCGCGCTCTCTCACTTCATTTCTCTCTCAATCCATTTGTCATCTACATTTCTCTCTCTCTCGCTCTCTCTGTTTCTCCTTCTCTCCCTCTGTTTCTCCTTCTCTCCCTCTGTTTCTCCTTCTCTCCCTCTGTTTCTCTGTTTCTCCTTCTCTCCCTCTGTTTCTCCTTCTCTCCCTCTGTTTCTCCTTCTCTCCCTCTGTTTCTCTTTCTCTCCCTCTGTTTCTCCTCCTCTCCCTCTGTTTCTCCTTCTCTCCCTCTGTTTCTCTCTGTTAGGTGGAGTTGTTGAGTCGTGCTGAGGGGGTGGTGAGGGAGAGCTCAGAGTACCGCTGTCTCCAGTCCCAGTTCTCTGTCCTCTACAATGAGTCTGTGGGCCTCAAGTCTCAGCTGGACGAGACGCGCACACGCCTCAACACCACCAGAACGGCACGCCTCCGACAGCTAGAACACATGGAGGTGAGTGTGTGTGCGAGCTAGAGCTATGAACTTTTTAAACGTTTAAACAAAATTAGAATCCTTAACACTATTTATGAGAAGAAAAATACCCCCCTATAGTCAATCTAATTAGCATAATTTAAAAAATCCCCATCAAAATCTGTCAGTTTAAGTTAGAGATCTACCAATGGCAGCCTTTCACATCTGCGGTGAAAGGTGGCCGAGCTACAGCGGTGTTTGTCAGACCATGAGACATCCCAAAAATTGGTCTTCTCATGAAAACGTCTGTATAGTTTGGCCTACAACGGTTTGGCCTACAAACTGTTATGACCACTCTATGGAAAGAATAGACTCTCAAGAACATGATGGTGTTTTACGACCGCCACAAGCGTCACGGGACTCGTCTGAAGTCGGTACCGCTGATCTGCCAACTTCTGTCTGTAATGTCTGAACAGTTTTTGGCTACACACTAATATGACCCCTCTGGAAAGGTGAGACTCACGAACACGTACATGTCAGTTGTTTTGCTTTAGGTCGCCCACAAGCCTCACATGTTTAAAAAAATAATAATAATGAATGGAAGTATATATGGAATGAGTTTAGTGCCAAAAAATTATTGTTAAATATGGGTAAAACAATATATACAAATTATTTCCTCATCTTCCTTATATCTCTCAGATATAGGACAGACACTTTAAAACAAAGTTTGCAAGCCAAGAAATTGCGAGATCCAGCTTCTGATTGCCGATAGATAGTCCTAGTGTACGGTTCTGACTGCCGATAGATAGTCCTAGTGTACGGTTCTGACTGTCGATAGATAGTCATAGTGTACTGTTCTGACTGTCGATAGATAGTCCTAGTGTATGGTTCTGACTGCCGATAGATAGTCCTAGTGTAGGGTTCTGACTGTCTGCCTGGTGGCCGTGATGCCTACACTGTGACCCTCCCCCCTCTCTTCGTCCCTCGCTAGCTTGCTATGAAAGATGCAAGTGTTTGTTCTCGGAAGTACGACAACTAATCAGTCTCCTCCGTTCCAAAAATACTGAATCTTGACACTCAGGAATGGGAGTTGACGCCTGGAGTGGAGGAATCAATAATTTTGGAATCCACTCTCCACCACTACGTCATCGTAGTTAACAGTTGGAAAAATGGCAGAGAAAGGCAAGTGACAGCAGGGAAGTCCTGTATGGCAATACTTTGACAAGTTAAATGACAAGGAAATGCTAACTTAGCGAGGTGAAATTGAGGTACAGTAATGATAGTACAGGTCCAATGCTTAACCATCTGAAAGGGACGCACCGTGAGACCCAATGCAGCAGGGCAGCTGCATTGTGAATTCACATGGAATTTTATAAATGTTTCTAATTGTTTTAACGGAAAACTGATAAAAAATGTCTCTACGTGCAGTTTGAAGGAAGTTGCTAACTAGCGCTAGCGCAATTGATAGCTAGCATTAGCGCAATGACTGGAAGTCTATGGGTATCTGCTAACATGCTAGTAGATACCCATAGACTTCCAGTCATTGCGCTAACGCTAGTTAGCATTGGTTCACAAAACGACCTCTAACTTCCTTCATACTGGACACAGAGACATACAAATGGTATCCACAAGTTCATCTGACTCTGGAGAATTGGATAAAGGGCCTCATTGCCAAAATCCCAAAGTATCCCTTTAAACGCAATGGGTTTGTGTGTGTGTGTAGTAACTGTCTCCTCTCTCCTCCAGAATGATGAGGTGTCTCTCCAGAGGAAGGTGCGTACCGAGGTGTTCCAGCTAGAGGACACTCTGGCCCAGGTCAGGAAAGAGTACGAGATGCTCCGGATCGAGTTTGAACAGACCCTCGCTGCCAATGAACAAGCAGGTCGGCGTCTTCACCTCACATGAAAACAAATATGGCTTTACGCTCCTCCTTACCGGCTACTGTTTACCTGCCGTTTCAGATCCTCCTTGAAAACAGCATCTCTCATCCATTTCTTCCCTCTCGCTCTCTCTCACTATCTGTCTCTCTCTCTCTCGATCTGTCTCTCTCAGGTCCTATCAACAGGGAGATGCGTCACCTGATCAGCACCCTGCAGACACACAACCAGCAGATGAAAGGAGAGGTGGTAAAATACAAGCTGAGACTGAGAGAGGCACAGACTGACCTCAGCCAGGTGAGAGACAGACAGAGGAAGAGAGAGGAGGTAGGGAGAGTGAGGCATGCAAGGAGGAGACTGTAAGAGAGACTAAGGGAGTGAAGCCCATTAAGAGAAAGAGAGAAAATCTATATCACATATCCTGTCATCTGAATTATGTACAATTCCCTCCTCTCATAGGCTCGCACTACGAAGGGCAGTGCTATCCTCCAATCACAATCCAGTACAGAGCTGGATGTGAAGGAAGAGACCACCTCTCCCCTGACGCCCGCTGCCTCTGGTGATGTCACCATCAAGGTGGAGTCTGACAACGGATCAGCCACGCCCACCAGCACTAGTAAGTGTTATTAAGTGTTTATTAACTATTTATTAACTCTTTATTAACTCTTTAACTGATATTCATCCTCTCTCTGTAGGTACCTCAGTGAAGACAGAGCCTGGGACAGAGACAGAGGGAGAAATCAAAGAGGAGGAGAAAGAGAAGGAAGTGAAGAAAGAGGAGAAGAAGGAGAGAGAGAAGGAGAGAGAGAGGCCAACCCGTGGAGGGGGTGGGGCATTGAAGGAAGAGAAGGAGAAGGCTGGGACCAGCAACCAATCGGAGGAGGTGGCTCTGGAGCGCCCGTCTGTGATTGGAGGACCAAAGAGGAAGGAGGTGGAGCAACTAAAAATTGTCAGGGCAGACCTAAAGTAAGTTTGATGATGATGACAGTCATGATTTATGATGGGGGTTATGATGATATTAATGATGAAGATGACAGTAGTGGTGGCGATGATGGTGATGATTATATTGATGATGATGTCGTCGCTGAGGAAGGCTCTGCTTTGTCCCCATGTAGGAAAGCCCAGGAGTCTCAGAGGGAGATGAAACTACTGTTGGATATGTACCGGTCAGCACCCAAAGAGCAGAGGGACAAGGTCCAGCTCATGGCCGCTGAGAAGAAGGCCAAATCAGAGGTACACACTTAGCTGACGTTACTAACAAAACAGTGAAACTTTGCTAGCAAGCATTGTGTGGGAAGTTCTTCAATTGAAGCATATAGTTGTTGATAGTATTGAATTATTTGTGTATTATTGATTGGTTAGTTATTTGAAGTGATGGTATGATAGTAATACTAATGGTAATGGTCTGTGTGTTAGGTTGTTAGTATTGAGCGGTAGTAATTGATTGATGGAATAACTGTGGTAACCGCTGTGTGCTCTGTGTATTGAGTTACTATTGGTTATTATAAACTGGGTGGTTCGTGCATACCACGGGTATGACAAAACAGTTCATTTTACTGCTCTAATTACATTGGTAACCAGTTTATAATCGCAATAAGGCACCTCCGGGGTTTGTGGTATATGGCCAATATACACTACATGACCAAAAGTATGTCGACACCTGCTCTTCGAACATCTCATTCCAAAATCATGGGCATTAATCCTTGGCGTATAATGGTCGCACCCCCGCGGAAATTAAATGAACATAATACAAAAATCCAGATCAAAATCTGTCTGTTTAAGCTAGAGATTAATTTTTTGCATGGGTTGCGTCTCAATCCACCACGTCCGCCGATATCACCCTTACGCATCTGCGGTGAAAGGTGGCAGAGCTACAGTGGTGTTTGTCAGACCATGAGACATCCCGAAAATTAGTCTTCTCACGAAAATGGTCTACAAACCACTCTGTTGAAAGCTGAGACTAGTGGGCCTCCAGAGTGGCGCAGCGGTCTAACGGCGTCACTACAGATCCGGGTTCGATCCCGGGCTGTGTCGCAGCCGGCCGCGACCGGGAGACTCATGAGGCCGCGCTCAATTGGTCCAGCGTCGTCCGGGTTAGGGAAGGGTTTGGCTGGCTGGGATGTCCTTGACCCATCGGGCTCTAGCGACTCCTGTGGCGGGCCGGGCGCATGCACGCTGACATGGTCGCCAGGTGTACGGTGTTTCCTCCGACACATTGGTGCGGCTGGCTCTCGACCTTCGCCTCTCCCGAGTACGTACGGGAGTTGCAGCGATGGGACAGGACTGTAACTACCAATTGGATATCACGAAATTGGGGAGAAAAGGGGGTAATTTTTTAAAATGTATATATATATATACACTACCGTTCAAACATTTAGGGTCACTAGGAAATGTCCTCGTTTTTGAAAGAAAAGCAATTTTTTTTACAATTAAAATAACAACAAATTGATCAGAAATATAGTGTAGACATTGTTAATGTTGTAAATGGCTATTGTAGCTGGAAAGGGCTGATTTTTTTTATGGAATATCTACATGGGCGTACAGAGGCCCATTATCAGCAACCATCAGTCCTGTGTTCCAATGGCACGTTGTGTTTGCTATTCCAAGTTTATCATTTTAAAAGGCTAATTGATCATTAGAAAACCCTTTTGCAATTATGTTAGCACAGCTAAAAACTGTTGTGCTGATTTAAAGAAGCAATAAAACTGGCCTTCTTGAGACTAGTTGAGTATCTGGAGCATCAGCAATTGTGGGTTCGATTACAGGCTCAAAATGGCCAGAAACAAATAACTTTCTTCTGAAACTCATCAGTCTATTCTTGTTCTGAGAAATGAAGGCTATTCCATGCGAGAAATTGCCAAGAAACTGAAGATCTCGTACAACGATGTGTACTACTCCCTTCACAGAACAGCGCAAACTGGCTCTAACCAGAATAGAAAGAGGATTGGGAGGCCCCGGTGCACAACTGAGCAAGAGGACAAATACATTAGTGTCTAGTTTGAGAAACAGACGCCTCACAGGTCCTCAACTGGCAGCTTCATTAAATAGTACCCGCAAAACACCAGTCTCAACGTCAACAGTGAAGAGGGATGCTGACCTTCAAGGCAGAGTTGCAAAGAAAAAGCCATATCTCAGACTGCCAATAAAAATATTAGATTAAGATGGGCAAAAGAACACAGACACTGGACAGAGGAAGATTGGAAAAAAGTGTTACGGACAGACGAATTGAAGTTTGAGGTGTTCTGATCACAAAGAAGAACATTTGTGAGACGCAGACCAAATGAAAAGATGCTGGAGGAGTGCTTGATGCCATCTGTCAAGCATGGTGTAGGCAATGTGATGGTCTGGGGGTGCTTTGATGGTGGTAAAGTGGGAGATTTGTACAGGGTAAAATGGATCTTGAAGAAGGAAGGCAATCACTCCATTTGGCGCTTGATTGGAGCCAATTTCCTCCTACAACAGGACAATGACCCAAAGCACAGCTCCAAACTATGCAAGAACTATTTAGGGAAGAAGCAATCAGCTGGTATTCTGTCTATAATGGAGTGGCCAGCACAGTCACCGGATCTCAACCCTATTGAGCTGTTGTGGGAGCAGCTTGACCGTATGGTACGTAAGAAGTGCCCATCAAGCCAAGCCAACTTGTGATAGGTGATTCAGGAAGCATGGGGTGAAATCTCTTCAGATTACCTCAACAAATTGACAACTAGAATGCCAAAGGTCTGCAAGGCTGTAATTGCTCCAAATGGAGGATTCTTTGACGAAAGCAAAGTTTGAAGGACACAATTATTATTTCTATTAAAAATCATTATTTCTAACATTATCAATGACTACATTTCCTATGCATTTTGCTATATTTCCTATTCAAACTCATTTCATGTATGTTTTCATGGAAAAAAAGAAATGTCACTGTGGTCACTTAGACATTGCTTTGTTTTCCATGAAAACATACATGAAATGAGAAAACTGAGCCTCTCACGAACACGATGGTGTTCTCCGTTTTGCTCTAGGACGCCCAGAAGCCTTACAAGACTCGTCTGAAGTTGGTATAGCCTCTTCTGCCAAGGCAAAGGGTGGCTAAATATTGATTTATTTAACACTTTCCTGGTTACTACATGATTCCATATGTGTTATGTCATAGTTTTGATGTCTTCACTATTACTCTACAATGTAAAAATAAAGAAAAACCCTTGAATGAGTAGGTGTGTCCAAACTTTTGACTGGTAGTGTATATATTTTTGATACCTTAAGGGGTCTTTAAAATTCAAAATCAAATAGATAAATGATCCTTGGGATGACCATCTTAGAACAATTCCATATGTTAGCTTAGTAGCGTTAAGATTTCCCTTCACACAACTGTGGGAAGCAATGGCGTCAACTTGGGACAGCATTCCTGTGGAACGCTTTCAACACCTTGTAGAGTCCATGCCCAGACGAATTGAGGCTGTACTGAGGGCAAAATGGGGTGCAACTCAATATTAGGAAGGTATTCCTAATGTTTTGTGGACTTAGTCTATATTGAAGGTATTTTCTAATTTTGATTGAACAGATAGTGAGAGAGAATGACTGTGGGGACAGATAGAGGTTGAATCACAGGGAAGTAGGCTGGATTCATACTGAAGATGTGTGGCGGAGCCTGTGGCATTACTGCTAGACCAGCCAGGTCACCAAACTTACTGTTGGGTGATTAGAAGTGATTTATTGATTGTGATGATGGCTGTGTTTTCTGTGTGTCAGGCGGAGGAGCTGAAGCAGCGTCTCAGGGATCTGGAGGAGAGGGAGAGAAGAGAGGGGAAGAAGATGGCCGACGAGGAGGCACTGAGGAAAATCCGCTCTGTGGAGGAACAGATCAACATCCTCAACAAGAAGCTATCCCTGGCCAAGCAGGTGTGTGTGTGGGTTGTGTGTGTGGGGGGGGGTATTTACATATGTACATTTAAGCATTTTAAATACACTAATTTCTCTCACCATCATATCCCCCCCTCTCTGCTCCTCCCCCCTCCATCCATCCTTCAACCCCACTGTCTCTGTCTACTACTCCCTCTCTACCACCCCTCCTTCTCCTCTTCCACCACCCCTCTCCCTCACTCCTGTCTCTCCCCTCCACTCCCCCCCGTCTCTCCCCTCCACTCCCCCCGTCTCTCCCCTCCACTCCCCCCGTCTCTCCCCTCCACTCCCCCGTCTCTCCCTCCACTCCCCCCGTCTCTCCCCTCCACTCCCCCCGTCTCTCCCTCCACTCCCCCCGTCTCTCCCCTCCACTCCCCCCGTCTCTCCCCTCCACTCCCCCCGTCTCTTCCCTCCACTCCCCCCGTCTCTCCCCTCCACTCCCCCCCGTCTCTCCCCTCCACTCCCCCCGTCTCTCCCCTCCACTCCCCCGTCTCTCCCCTCCACTCCCCCCGTCTCTCGCCTCTCCCTCCCCCGTCTCTCGCCTCCCTCTCCCCCGTCTCTCGCCTCTCCCTCCCCCGTCTCTCGCCTCTCCCTCCCCCCGCTCTCGCCTCTCCCCCCGTCTCTCGCCTCTCCCTCCCCCCGTCTCTCCACTCTCCATTCCCCCGTCTCTCCCCTCCATTCCCCGTCTCTCCCCTCCATTCCCCGTCTCTCCACTCCCCCTGTCTCTCCTCCCCCCGTCTCTCCCCTCCACTCACCCCGTCTCTCCACTCCTCCCTCCCCACTCCTCCCTTCCCATCCTCCCGTCTCTCCCTCCTCACCCTCCCCCTCTCCCTCCTCCTATCCCCTCCCCCCGTCTCTCCACTCCCCCCGTCTCTCCACTCCGCCCGTCTCTCCCCTCCACTCCCCCCATCTCCCCACTCCTCCCTCCCCACTCCTCCCTTCCCATCCTCCCCTCCCGTCTCTCCCTCCTCACCCTCCCCCTCTCCCTCCTCCTATCCCCCTCCCCTCTGTCTCTCCCCCTATCCCCATCCCCTCCCCCCTGTCTCTCCCCCTTCTCCCCAGGAGGAGGATGCGTTGCTGAGTGAGATGGATGTGACGGGCCAGGCCTTTGAGGACATGCAGGAGCAGAACATCCGGCTGATGCAGCAGTTGAGGGAGAAGGACGACGCCAACTTCAAGCTGATGTCGGAACGCATCAAGTCCAACCAAATCCACAAGCTGCTCAAAGAGGAGAAGGAGGAGCTCGCCGACCAGCTGCTCACGCTCAAAACACAGGTGAGAGGAAGTGATTGAAACGGTGCAGTAAAATGATTTGAGCGTCAAAATGTCAGCGGCACAAATTGAGAGATAAAGTTTGGGTTAGTGAAAGACAGTAACTTGACAGTAGCAAATAATCTCTCTCTCTCGCTCTCTCAGGTGGATGCCCAGCTGCAGGTGGTGAGGAAGCTAGAGGAGAAAGAGCGCCTCCTCCAGGGCACCATCAGTACTGCAGAGAGAGAGCTGGCTCTGAGGACACAGGCTTTAGACATGAACAAACGCAAGGTAGGTAAAACACACGCCTGTGTAAAATGACACTTATGCACACACACACACACTCTTACTAGGCTTAGGTAACTGCACAGGTAAACAAACACAGTTATAGATAAGCACCAACACAAAGAACACCTATTTCCTTGAAAAATGCCAACATACAACATATCTGCTTTCGAATCCCCCTCCTCTCTCCCTCCCTCCTTCCCCTCCTCTCTCCCTCCCTCCTTCCCCTCCGCTCTCCCTCCCTCCTTCCCCTCCGCTCTCTCTCCCTCCCTCCTTCCCCTCTCCAGACCCAGGAGTCAGCGGTGCTGTCGGAGGAAGTGCGTAGTCAGCTGGACCAGGTGCAGCAGAGACTGGGCACCGTCAGGGAGGAGGTCATAGAGAACAGCATCTCCAGAGAGAAGGAGTCCTTCAACGCGCGCCGCGCACAGGTCAGGCCACACACACACTCGCCATGTTTAGGTAACTGCCCACGTGCACATGTAACCACACACACGATTCAAATCCACTTTAACAGAATTGAACTTTGGTTTATTTAAAGATTGCAGCACCCTGCCTGACCCTGCTCTTCTTATCCTTGTTGTGTTTCAGGAGGACATCTCCAAACTGCGGAGGAAGATCGAGAAGGCCAAGAAACCAGCCGAGACCGTCCGCAACGGAGACGACATCCTCAACGAGGAAATCAATGATTACAAGGTATACCAGGTGTACTGTATGTTTAATTAAGCAATAAGGCCAGAGGGGTTGTGGTATATGGCCAATATACCACGGCTAAGGGCTGTTCTTAAGCACGTGCCTTATTGCTATTATAAACTGGTTACCAACGTAATTAGAGCAGTAAAAATAACTGTTTTGTCATACCCTCAGTGGTGGAAAAAGTACCCAATTTTCATACTTAAGTAAAGACCTTAATAGAAAATGACTCAAGTAAAAGTGAAAGTCATCCAGTAAAATACTTATTGAGTAAAAGTTTTAAAGTGTTTGGTTTTAAAGGTAAATGTAACTGCTAAAATATACTTAAGTATCAAAAGTAAAAGTATAAATCATTTCAAATTCCTTATATTAAGCAAACCAGTGTTTTTATTTATTTACGGATAGCCAGGGGCGCATTCCAACACTCAGACATCATTTACAAACGAAGCATTTCAGTTTAGTGAGTCTGCCAGATCAGAGGCAGTAGGGATGACCAGGATGTTCTCTTGATAAGTGTGTGAATTGGACCATTTTCTTGGCCTGCTAAGCATTCAAAATGTAACAAATACTTTTGGGTGTCAGGGGAAATGTATGGAGTAAAAAGTACATTATTTTCTTTAGGAATGTAGTGAAGTAAAAGTAAAAGTTGTCAAAACTATAAATAGTAATTAAAGTACACATACCCCAAAAAACTACTTAAGTAGTACTTCAAAGTATTTTTACTTAAGTACTTTACACCACTGCATACCCGTGGTATACGGTCTGATATACCACGGCTGTCAGCCAATCAGCATTCAGGGCTCGAACCACCCCATTTTATATTATGTAATAATGCAACTATAATTCACCTGTTTTATCAATCTCACTCCCCATCTCCCTCTCCCTCTCTTACTCCCTTCCCAGGCACGTCTGACGTGCCCGTGCTGTAACTCCCGGGTAAAGGACGCCGTCCTGACCAAGTGTTTCCACGTCTTCTGCTTCGAGTGCGTCAAGACGCGCTATGACACGCGCCAGAGGAAGTGCCCCAAGTGCAACGCCGCCTTCGGCGCCAATGACTTCCACCGGATCTACATCGGCTAGCGAGGGAGGAAGAAGAGGAGGAGGAAGGGGCCAACCTGACGGCAGGGAGCGTAGGGGTTAGGATAGTGGTGCCGGGAGGTCAGCAGTATCCACACACCGGGCTTTCTCTCCAGCCAAACAAAACTGTTATCACCCCTCTAGAGAGTGAGGTGGAATGAGACTAGACGTGGAAATCTGAGAGGTTTGGATGGGCATGTAATCATTACGGAAATCTATCCACCTTGCTCTCTGATAGGCTATGTGGAGTTGCTAACACCTATTCAGTACTCTCAGATCTCCACGATACTGGGGGGAGCTAAGGGTTGTTTCTGGATTGGGTGTACATTACATTGTCTTATAGAGATCATGATCATGGTTATATTTGCTGGCTGTGCACTGCCTGCCTTGCTGGAAGAAAAGCCTGTTGGAGAGACTGCCTGTGGCTCAACAATAGGATTACAGTACCTAGGGCCTTGTGTGGGGGAACAGTGAGGTTTGACTTGAAGAGATCCTCGTAGATAAGCTTTTCCATAGTTGATGTAGCTATTTAGGGGGATGTTTTTTTGAACTATCTCCTCTCACTGAGTTGGTGGAGAGAGAGATACAGACCTCTTTCACTTAATAATTCCAGTCCTGAAGGGCTGCAGTGATGTGCTGAAGACCCTGATAACCATTTTATAATGACTGATATTGTCAGCTTCACTCCCCAGTACTCCTACCCCTGGGAACTAGACACCAGATAACCTTCCTCGGGCTCTGGATTTAGACTGGTGTGTGTGGGCACGTCAGTTTACACACGTGTGAGGGAGAAGGAAAAACAGAGGAACCATTTGCTTAGATGGTTAGAAAATCAATGGTGAGAGTCCCTGGACCAACATGGACCCTTGCTCCACCTGTACTCTGTCTGTGTGACCAGTCAATGTTGTCCTTGTATTTCTCTTTTTGTATTTGAAAGCTGCCTCATCAGGCCATAGACAGACATGCTACCAATACCTTGAACTGATGCCGATGTGTAATATTGCTGCTCTGAAAGTTATTAAACTGCCATCAAATCTAGAAGCTTGTCTTGTGATCAGTTATTTATCTGTAAAGTTTGTGCATTTTTATTAGCTACAGTATATCATTTAATGTCATCATCAAAATCATCTTCATGTTCTAACCCTTAACCTACGTTATAGTGACCACAAATCCCAGCGTGCAAATCACAAATCTGTTTATGCAGCCTTCTAAACCCACCCCCTGTAGCCCCCCAGACCGGTTTGAAGGGAGATCTGTCAGATTGAACTAAACCAGAAGCCAACATCGCTTGACTGAAAGGAGCGCCCATCGAGTAGTAGCGGCTTTTTTGCAAGACAATCCATCGTGGCGTTGAAGTTGATGCAAGGAAAAAAAGAATATATAATCAAATCCGTGCGGAATACTTTAGGCAAAAAACTTTTATTGGACCCGCGCATGGTCAGCACGTCATTGATCGCGCTTGCCAAATCTTTCCTTTTATCTCGCAAACCTGAAAAAACGAGACACGTAAGATAATCACTGTCGTTCAAAAGAGACTGACTGTCCACCGCTGGAAAATTAAACATTTTTTTAAATGACCGTCGTTCTATTCTTAACCAGTTCAATACCAAATATAGTCATTGTGTTAATATGAAATGTCCTTGAACGGTGCTCTGGTTTGTGGTAAGGTTGCCAAAGTTTATAATTACAAACGCTGAGATGATATTTAGTAATTGAATCACTTGCACGTGACAAATGTTATGTTTGATCATACAACCCACGAGCACTAATTTAGAGTTTAGAGCACTAATTTAGAGTTTAGAGTATAACTCTGTTTTCTCAAGTTTGCAAGGCTCGTGTCTCCAGATTGTATTACCCCTGCAGTGCACGCCGATGTAATAGTAGGCTACATCTCGGCGGTTTTGTTTAAATGACTGACAACCGAAGCCGTTTTTAAATCTCTGATTTCTACGCCTTTTTTAAGCAAATTTGCACATACCTCGATCTGTGTACACCATATATTTAGCCGCTGATCCTATAGAAAACGTTTTTATATAATTGTCCATTATATTTATAACGTGGAGCCTAAAAATCTGATTTTCCTAAATGACTTCCTACAATCGTGCATATTCATCCTTAGTACGGGTTTTATTATCCACGCTTGTTTTGGTGCTCGGTTTGGCAGCGCGATGCGTCGGGCAGGCCATGCCTTCCGAGGAGAGCTCTCAAGCGGCCCCGGCATCAGTCAGTCTCCGGTCCCTGGTCACGGGGACCTGCGAAGATGTCCACAGATACGTGGAATCCGTGGTGGGAACCAATGTGATCGAGTCGACTGCTGAGGTGATGTTTGGAAATGAAAGGCCTACTTTATAGTCGTTATTTTAGTAAATCTAATCAGCATCTAATCCTGTTTCCTGTTATTCTAGCGTGTTCATTCATCAATTAACTATACTTAATTCATATATTCTGTCTTATTTCTAAGGGTGACCTTTGCTACCTTTAAAAGCATTGCATAATTGTGGTTTTATCTGTCTACTAAAATGGTCCTTCTCAAATATGACTGTATTCCTCTCTGCATCACCTCCTTCATTCATTCACCCCCTTTTTCCTTCCCCGTCCCCCTTCTCAGCATCTCCCCCTCTACCCTTGCCCCACTACCTGATAATCTCTCCTCTGACCCCCCCCCCCTACTCTGCCCTAATTTCATGTCTGCTTATATCCATGCACCCCCTCCCCTGCTGCCACTACTCTGTGCGCCCGGCGCCCCTACCCCAGAGTGTGCTGTTGTATCTAGAGTCAGTGCTTGGTCAAGACAACGTCTATTCCGTGGTCATGGTAAGAAACCACCAGGTTCCTCACCTGAATAACCTCTGCTCTGACATGGACCCAAAACAAAGCTCCTTATAGCAATGTATACAGGGCACGTGTCAGTCACTTCATACAGCGTGTCATACAGACAATGACTACATCACTCTGGAATTGTAGGCTACATCATGGCAGTTGTGTATATGGTTTGATGTGTTTTGTAACAGTATATAGTCTACATTCATAGCCGTATTCATGCCCATGTTTTAGATTGTCAGAGGGCCTTTTTAAAAGTTGCATGCAGACACATTACAAGCTGCAGGAGATGGAAAGATGTCTGTGTCCTGCTCTGACCCAGAGGAGGCTGGTGGGAGGAGCTATATTTGTCTGTGTCCTGCTCTGACCCAGAGGAGGCTGGTGGGAGGAGCTATATTTGTCTGTGTCCTGCTCTGACCCAGAGGAGGCTGGTGGGAGGAGCTATAGCAGGACGGGCTCATTGCAATGGCTGGAATGAATGGAACGGTATCAAACGCATCAAATATAAGCCATTACAATGAGCCCATCCTCCTTTCGCTCCACCCACCAGCCTCCTCTGTTTGACACACAGAACAGTGCTGCTTGTGTAGTAGCAACAGGTGCAGAGTAGTCTGTGTGTCCTACTACTATGACTACCATTGACCTCAGCTAAGCAGTCTGGGGGGTTGTCGGTCCAGCTGTCAAGTCTTTTTTGACGTGATAGGACAGCTTCGATCTTACACACACGTCCTACAGCATCAACAACACCCCCATTATGCCAGCTGGGATAGACACTTGTGCATAGGACTGCACTTGTATAGTAACTGACTGGCCATTGTTTAACTGACTAACTGAAGGCCTGTGTGTGATCAAAGGCAACCTGTAGATATGATTGTGGGATAAAACATACCTGAAACCCACAAAAAGATCTTGGTCAGCATTGAGTGAGACGATTGAATCAGTGACCAACCTATTTATACTGATTGACCACAGCTGTTGCTATCATTCTAATTTAATGGTATCACTTTTCAGTCGTGCTGCACTAACCCCCACTAGAGGATCATGGTAAGAAATGAATGTTACTGTACATAAGCTCTAGGCGGGGGAAATGTGGTGACTTTGTTGGTCATTTTAAAGGGAATGTCTGCTCTACTCTAGAAAGGGAATATAATATTGTTTAACCAGAGTAACAGTTATAATTCTCTCGTCATGGTACAAATATGTCAACACATGTCAAACATTCTTCTCACTCTCTCTCTGTCTCTCCCTCAGTTCTTTGAGATGTTGAGCCGGTTTCTGGCTGAGGGAGCTGCCAGCGGACTGAATATCATCGTTGTTTATGTCACAGATATCCTCAGAGTCACAGGAGTTGATGGTGGGTGACAGAGTTTGTGTTTAGTTGGAGGGAGGGAGAGAGAGAGAATCCTTTTTGCATAGAATCCATTTTCTGGATTTAAAGAGCTAAAATTGTCATGTATTGCCACCACACCACACCACTGGCAACCAGAAAATGTTCACTTTCAGGGCGTCGGACCAGTATCTGTAGGTAATTAAATGTTGTGTGCCAGGGATTTTTTTTTTTTGGCCTTGTCTGAGAAGAGCTGCTTCTCCCTCTCTGTATGGGAACTGGGAGGTGTGAGTTCTTCCTCTTGTGTCTGTGACTTGTTCTCTGTAGTAGGATCTAACAGCACATGCCATTCGGTCTCAATGATTGCTCCTCAAATTCACTCACGCCTTAAAATATATGCACTGACAAGTTCAAGAGTGAAGATGGTGACAACAAAATCATTGAATTACCCCCAGCAATATTCAAACACGCTTACCCCCCTCATCTCCCTCCCCTCCCCTCCCCCTTCTCTCCCTCCCCTCCCCCTTCTCCTTCTCTCCCATCCCTCTCCCTTTTCTTCCCTCCCATCTCTCCCCTCCCATCCCTCCCCCTTTCCTTCCCTCCCCTCCCTCCCTCCCTCCCTCCCCCTTCTCTCCTCTCCCCCTCCTCTCCCCCTCTCCTCTCCCCCTCCTCTCCCCCTCTCCTCTCCTCCCTCCTCTCTCTTCCCTCGTTCTCTCCAGTCCACCTGCCATTCCCTCACTTCACCGCAGAGGGCGTGGCCTCGGTTGGTCAGTGGGCTCTGCTGGCTCTGATTGGCTATTGGGTGCTGTCCATCGTCTTGCGCCTGTTGGTGGGCGTGGTGAGGAGGGTGTTCTGGATGCTGAAGATGGGCACGGCGCTGTGGCTCTTCGGCCTGATCGTCAGCGATGCCAAGGCTGGTTCAGACACCACAGCCGTCCGGCTAGCAAGCCTGGTGCTGGGGTGTGCCCTGCTGGGGCTGGCCGGCTCTGGATCAGAAAAGACAGTCCAAGTGGAAGACCGCATGAGCATCCTGGAGGGAAGGGTGAAGGTGGTGGAGAGGAGGAAGGGAGAGGAGTGATGAAAGGAGAGAGGGGGAGGATAGTTGGAAAGAAACGGATGGTGATGGTGATGATGGTGGTCTGTATGTGTCAGTTTCTCAAATGAAATAAAGCAACCTCCAGGATTTCTTTGATTGAAAATGCTTGTACGAAAGTGGCTTCTCAATTCTTATCCCGTTAGGTGTTTGTGTCTGTTACATGTAATATCATCTGACATCTGTGATACATGGCGAATACAGGGATTTAAAAAAACAAGGAAATGGACAAGTATTGAAGTGGTTTAATTACACTGAACTAAAATATAAATGCAACATGCAACAATTGCATTTTTTCCTGCGTTACAGTTCATATAAGGAAATCAGTCAATTGAAAGAAAGTCATTAGGCCCTAATCTATGGATTTCACATGACTGGGCAGGGGTGCAGCCATGGGTGGGCATACCCACCCACTGGGAAACCAGGCCCAGCCAATCAGAATGAGTTTTTGCCCACAAAACGGCTTTACTACAGACAGAAATACTCCTCACCACCCCCCACCTCTCCTCAGACGATCCTGTAGGTGAAGAAGTCGGATGTGGAGGTCCTGGGTTGGTGTGGTTACACGTGGTCTGCGGTTGTGAGGCCAGTTGGACATACTGCCACATTTTCTAAAATGACGGAGGCAGCTTATGGTAGAGAAATTAACATTACATTTTCTGGCAACAGCTCTGGTGGACATTCCTGCAGTCAGCATGCCAATTGCACACTCCCACAAAACTTGAGACATCTGTGGCATTGTGTTGTGACAAAACTGCACATTTTAGAGTGGCCTTTTATTGTCCCCAGCACAAGGTGCACCTGTGTAATGATCTCACTCTCAACGTCAACAGTGAAGAGGCGACTCCGGGATGCTGACCTTCTAGGCAGAGTTGCAAAGAAAAAGCCATATCTCAGACTGCCCATCTTAATCTTTTCTTTTTATTGGCCAGTCTGAGATATGTCTTGTTTTGCGGGTACTATTTAATGAAGCTGCCAGTTGAGGACCTGTCAGGCGTCTGTTTCTCAAATTAGACACTCTAATGTATTTGTCCTCTTGCTCAGTTGTGCACCGGGACCTCCCACTCCTCTTTCTATTCTGGTTAGAGCCAGTTTGCACTGTTCTGTGAAGGGAGTAGTACACAGCGTTGTACGAGATCTTCAGTTTCTTGGAAATTTCTCGCATGGAATAGCCTTCATTTTTCAGAACAAGAATAGACTGATGAGTTTCAGAAGAAAGTTCTTTGTTTCTGGTCATTTTGAGCCTGTAATCGAACCCACAATTGCTGATGCTCCAGATACTCAATTAGTCTAAAGAAGGCCAGTTTTATTGCTTCTTTAATCAGCACAATAGTTTTCAGCTGTGCTAACATAATTGCAAAAGGGTTTTCTAATGATCAATTCGTCTTTTAAAATGATAAACTTGGATTAGCAAAGACAACGTGCCATTGGAACACAGGACTGATGGTTGCTGATAATGGGCCTCTGTACGCCTATGTAGATATTCCGTTTCCAGCTACAATAGCCATTTACAACATTAACAATGTCTACACTATATTTCTGATCAATTTTATGTTATTTTAATGGACAAAAAAAGTGCTTTTCTTTCGAAAACAAGGACATTTTCTAAGTGACCCCAAACTTTTGAACAGTAGTGTGTGTGTGTGTATATATATATATATATATATATATATGCCATTTAGCAGACGCTTTTATCCAAAGCAACTTAGTCATGCGTGCATACATTTTACATCTGCATTTTCCCAGAAATCAAACCCACTACCCTAGCGTTACAAGCGCCATGCTCTACCAACTGAGCTACAAAGGACCTCTTTCGCAAGGCTGTGGCAGTGTTTGTGTTAACAGTATCCTGCCTATATTGATTCTAAATAGCTCACAGAAGACCATTATAACACAGTGCAATACATTAATGCACAAAGGCAGGATGCATAAGAAAAAGTAAATCGACAGTGTATAGATAAAACTAATACTAGTGACACTTCCACACTGGTCTGATCAGCGGTAAAGCAACATGACAATTTTGTATTTTGGCCTGCTAGAGAGACCATAGATATATAGTGGTGTATACTGCTGAGGCAATGCACCATAGAATATATGCAGCAGTAACAAAGAGGAGATCTTGGAATTAAGGCACTCGGAGAAGAGGCTGGAAAGAACAGAATAGAGGCAGTTTGAAAGGTAGCCGAAATTCAACCTGGCACCATGACCGTTATACAACAACAAGACCAAGACGAGTGCTTAGAAGAGAGTTTGGTCGACATGTCAGCATACCATACAGCAATGTGTGGTCTACAATTGAACATGATCCTATTGCTATTCCATCAAATGGATCACACTCACACTTTTCCAAATTGTTATCCTTACTCCCTTTAAAAGAAGAAAACAATTGTTTTGAAAGAAAAATCACAGGAGGCTGCTGAGGGGAGGATGGCTCATAATAATGGCTGGAATGGAGTGAAATCAAACAGATGGAAACAATGTGTTTGATGTGTTCAATACCATTCCATTCATTCAGTTTCAGCCAATACTATTAGCCCGTCCACCCCAATTAAGGTGCCACCGGCCACCTGTGAAACAAATGTTATACATTTAACAGAATAAATATATATTTTAAAACTATTTTCAAAAGAAGACACCTGATAAGAACAGTTTTAATTCATGTTAAAAACAGGCTAGTTTGGCCTGTGTTACCCAGTGGATTTTGAGTGGTGGTGATTAAATGAGGTAAGGAGTTGCCCCAACCTCAGATCTAGGATCAGATTACCACTTCCACTATTCCCAACCTTAACCATTAAAGGATGAAATCATAGCTGACCCTCTATCTGTGGTTAAGGGGCAACTCCCCTCTCAGGTTGTAGGCTGCTGCTGTCAGCATTTCATTTTGTTAGAAGAAGTTGAGTTTGTCTGAGGTTTAGACATCACCACAGGAGGCTGTGTCTGAGCTGAGGCGAGGAGTAGAGGGGTAGTTGAACGTGGGCAACTCAAACTGGGTCGCAGAGTCAGAGAGGCAGTCTGAACCCAGAGGGTAAAAAGGAGCCACATCTCCAGCAACAAGGCCTGAAACAAACACATATAGAATTAACACACTTACAATAGAATAACAATTAGGGGGGAGAGAAGGTTCTAGAGAGATGGGATAGAGAGCGTCAGGTGGAGAGAAAAACATGACACAGTAATAAAAAAAGTTCATTGATGATAGACCTACCTGGGGACTCAGACAATCTGTAGCTTCAGGGTGGATGGGGTAGCGCTGGTGCGGAGGGCTGGTCGGGGTAACTCAGTGTAGAGGGGGGTGATGTACAGATGCTGGAGGTTGACTAGGGTAACTGGAAGAAGTGCTTTGGTTGTTGAGATACTGCAAAACTACCCCAAACCATTAAGTAATCCACAGATATTGAGACACTTAAAACTGAAAAAGGACTACAGTTAATGCATCTCATCATCATCCTCGATAAACACAGTTTTGTCTAATTCTAAGTTTTCAGCAGCAGCATCTCATAACAACACTTCCAAACGGAATGAATAAAATAGTAACACAATAAAATAACAATAACCAGGACCGGTCCTTGCCCTTCTGCCGCCCTAGGCGACACCAAAAAATGCCACCAGCAAAACTAGAATAGTCCCAGTAAGCAAAATGACGTTGAAAAGACGTCTAAAATTACAATACATATTTTCCAGGACGTTGAAAATGAATCTTTTCTGGATGTTGAAAATACGTATTTTCCAGACGTTGAAAATATGTATTTTCCGGATGTTGAAATCAGGATCATTTTTGGTTCTGAATTAACTTTATAGACGTCTATGTTTGGGACAAATCCAGGCTGGTCCAGACCGGACAAAATCTATGATTGGTTCAGATTTGGTCTGGATTGGACCAAAAATCTATGTCCGTGGATGTTGAAATCAAGGCCGGTCCGTGCTTACTGAAGTGTAGCATACAGTGTTGCCTGAAATTAAATGTTATGAATGCCCATCTATGTGCTAAGCTACCGTTTGTAAAACACCAATAACAAAAAAAAAAAACGTCCGGACAGGACCAAAAAAAGACTTCCAAAAGACGTCGGCTCGTACTTACTGGGGTGTAGCCTACCATGTCGGCCCACAATGGAATTTGATGAATGCCCATCCATGTGGTAGGCCCACCATTTGTAAAGCAGGCCGTTGCATTGTCTTTATTAGTCATGATTCCTGTGACTAATCAATTAGGCTATTTAAGCTCTGAATATCAGCTACCCAACTTTATTATTTTATTTTTTCGCTATGATCAGCTTGTCAAACATTGACAGATAGAAACTTGAAACCAATGATCATAACAATGGGGTCAAACTCATGGAGAACAGTTGTGATTGTCCATCCCATATTGTCCATTTTACTTTGACCTGTCCTGTTTTTAGGATATGTTGTTTGTTAACATGACAGCGCATTTTTTATTCAATTGGGCGCCATTTAGGTTAGGCTATTTCATCGGAGAAACCTGTATGATGTAAAAAGTGTCCGCCTCAATACATTATCATACATCTCCAGCCTGTAGCCTACAGAAAAGGCCACATCCTATATCTGCTACATGATTTATGTTAGATGATTTTTGTGACGGAATGTTGGTGGAGTGCCGCAGCGATGCGTCTCTCCAACAGCACCCTGGAGAGGCGCGCTGGGAATGTACAAGCAAAATATTTTAACACAGGGCGGCATCAATACTCACCTAAAAAGCACTTATGCCACGGGTTGAGAGAAATTGTCATTGTTTTGGGGCAGAATTATGTGAGGTTTTATGTGTTGTTGTTGGAGGTGCAAGACACACCTCCCCAGGGTGCTGTTGGAGAGACGCATCGCTGGTCAGTTTAGCTCAGAAAATGTCGCCCTCGTTAATCTGCCGGCAAATCCTGCCTAATGAGCAGGCCGGCCGTGACAATAACGAGGCTATATACAAGGGGGACTGGTAGCAAGTCAATGTGCAGGGGTACGGGTTAGTCGAGGTAATATGTACATGTAGGGGTAAAGTGACTATGCATAGATAACACATTTACATCATTTAGCAGACGCTCTTATGCTCTTGTGCCTTGCTCAAGGGCACAGACAGATTTTTCACCTGGCCAGCTCTGTAATTTAATCCAGCAACCTTTTGTTTACTGGCCCAATGCTCTTAACCGCTAGGCTAATTAAAAAACAGAGTAGCAGCAGCGTATGTGTGAATGTATGTGTGTGTGTGGCGTCAATATGCATGTGTGTGTGTCCTTGTGTATGTGTGTGTTTGTCAGAGTG
This sequence comes from Coregonus clupeaformis, assembly GCF_020615455.1. Taxonomy (NCBI): domain Eukaryota; kingdom Metazoa; phylum Chordata; class Actinopteri; order Salmoniformes; family Salmonidae; genus Coregonus; species Coregonus clupeaformis. Next base: position 23,484,821 of record NC_059193.1, read on the forward strand.
TCGGTGTAGTATGTGAGTGTGTGGTTAGAGTCCAGTGAGTGTACACTGAGCCTGTGAAAGAGAGTCACTGCCAAAAAATATGAATAAATATGAATAAAATAAGGGGGTCAATGCAAATAGTCCGGGTGGCCATTTGATGAACTGTTCAGCACCAAGCGGTGATGCAAACAAGTTGAAGTAAGTTTATTTGTGTTGGTACATAAGTCATGATAGAAATCTACAGAGGGTACAGATGTCGAGCGTTTGGGGTCATTTTTACAGCAGATCCTCTTCACACAGCAGATTCCTAGAAGGATGGCAGCGATCACATGGCAGCGATCACATACCATAAAAGTAGGGCTGTTCAGTATCTGTTGAGAGAGACAAAAGCTGTGCTCGAATACTCATACTAACAGCACTAACCATACTATTTGGGATGTAAACTGAGTATGTAGTATGCTTAATGGTCATAGTATGGATATAGTTAGTATGCAAAAAGTTCCAAGATGTCGTACTACATTCACCAAAATACGAAGTATACAAGCAATGGACACTATTTCCGTGCTTTTAGGGCCCATAATGCAATTCTTCAGAAAATGGGTGTGGCTTCACAATGTTTTCAGATTTGAAGAAAATGGCAGAAAATATGCAGCCGAAGTCCGACGAGAGCGGATACAAATTCATTGCTTTAACTAGTTATGACAAATGTTAAGAAAATGTTGAGCAATGTAATAAAGTAATGACTTTTCAAGTAAGTTACACGTTATGTTGGCTGACAATTTGTTAGCTACGCTATCCTAACAAACCGCATAGCATATCATTACAGTAGTATGTACCGGTATGTTAGCTAGCTATCTACCTAACGTTAGTTGGCTACTTATACATCGAACTTGCCAGTATATTAACTATATGCTATCTAACTAACTACCCAACGTTTATTGACTTGATTATTCACGTCATTCTTAGCTAAGTGGTATAGTCGTTGTGCGTTCTCAATGGACATTGTTAGGGTGCATTGGTAAATTTGCTCTGGCTATCCAGTATCCGATTTCAGAGCACTCTCGTCTGAGTGTGCCAGAGCGCAGAATTACGGATTAATTTACGAACGCTCAACACCCGTTGAATATGGCTGGTGTCAGTAAACGTTGGCACAGTTACAGTCACCAACGCTCTGGATAACATGAAAACAGCCTAACCAGCTCTGCTAGGGCGAGTAAAATGAGTGAGGTGTTCTCTCATTTGTGTCTGGAAGTAGCTAGCAAGTTAGCCAACGTTAGCCAGTTAGCTTGGGTGCTTGACTCCTCGGCCAGAGCATCCAGTGTGCAGAAGGGCAGTGCGGAATCTCTCAGGGTGATATATGAGAGAGAGAGAGAGAGAGAGAGAGAGAGAGAGAGAGAGAGAGAGAGAGAGAGCGCGTTGGGTGGGGAGGGGGGCAGTTAAAGGGAACAGCCCCCAACCAGACCTGCAACTAGGCTGCATTCTGAATGTATTTATCTTAACCCTCAGGTGTAAACGCTTACACATCCAACCCCGCTCCTGAAAAAAAAAACAGCATGATGCAAGTACAGTCTTTTGGTAGAACCTGAAAGTGTGCTTTTCTCAGAGAGAGTGTAGAGTGGATGAGTAATATGACCCTGATATTGATGATGAAATAAGGCCATGCCATAGGTAGCCATATAGAGAGTAGTCAGTGGGGCTGTGGAGATGTGAGGGTTATTCTATTCTGGGATGGTATGGACATTTGGAGATGATGAAGCTTTATGGATGGAGGCATGTACAGGCAAAAGTATGTGGACACCCCATCAAATTAGTGGATTCGGCTATTTCAGTCACACCCGTTGCTGACAGGTGTATAAAAACGAGCACACAGCCATGCAATCTCCATAGACAAACATTGGCAGTAGAATGGTCTTACTGAAGAGCTCAGTTACTTTCAACGTGGCACCGTCATAGGATGTCACTTTTCCAACAAGTCACTTCGTCAAATATCTGCCCTGCTAGAGCTGCCCCGGTCAACTGTAAGTTCTGTTATTGTGAAGTGGAAATGTCTAGGAGCAACAACGGCTCAGCCACGAAGTGGTAGGCCACACAAGCGCGTAAGCATACAATGACATTCTAGACGATTCTGTGCTTCCAATTTTGTGGCAACAGTTTGGGGAAGGCCCTTTCCTGTTTCAGCATGACAATGCCCCCATGCACAAAGCGAGGTCCATACAGAAATGGTTTGTCCAGATCGGTGTGGAAGAACTTGACTGGCCTGCACAGAGCCCTGTCCTCGAACCCCATTGAACACCTTTGGGATGAATTGGGACACCGACTGCGAGCCTGGCCTAATCGCCCAACATCAGTGCCAACCTTACTAATGCTCTTGTGGCTGAATGGATGTAAGTCCACACAGCAATCTTCCAACATCTAGTGGAAACCCTTCCCAGAAGAGTGGAGGCTGTTAAAGCAGCAAAGGGGTGGACCAACTCCATATTAATGCCCATGATTTTGGAATGAGATGTTTGACGAGCAGGTGTCCACATACTTTTGGTAATGTAGTGTATTTGAGCGTTCCACGTCAGATCTGCAACCAAGACCAGGTTCCCATCCTTGTCTATGAGCGTGAACTTGCCTTTTTATCTTAAAATCCTTGGTGAGGAGCTGGAGCCGGTCATCACAAAACCGCCTCTCCACCAGCCTCCCCCACTCCATCAACTTAACAGGGCCCAAGTCCTTTGAGCGGGTCTCGGTGTGGTATGTGAGGTCCATAGAGGAGGGATCCACAGGGAAGGAGATGGTGAAGTCCTCACCAGCGCTGAGTGTTTTACTGATACGCCACTCAGAGAGAGAGAAAGAGAGAGAGATAGAGGAAAGGCATGGACTTCCTCCATAGGACTGCAATTCAAATGTGACCCAGAACTGACCCCTGCCCTGTTGGAGTAATCACTCCCCCTCACCTTTAACATGGATCCGATATCTCTCCAAGAACTTCTCGTCTTGGAATCTGATGGTGTAGTGGCCCTGGTCAACCTGGGTAAGTTTCTGCACTAATAAGCTACCAGCCATCCTGTCCCTTGTCTCCTCAAAACCTCCACCTGCCGCCTTGACTGGTCTTGGGGTCGGTGCGGTTCCACAGGGACAGGGAGTCGGTGTCGGAATGCAGAAGAGTCTATCAGGTACGCAGCTCTGGACACTATAGAGTTCCTTACCATAAAGCACTGTCACCTCCTTAGAACAATCTAAGAGGTGAAGAGAGAGAGAGAGACCCAAAGTCAGAGAGCGTCTCAGCACCTGAAAAGAGAACATGTTACTTATTGGCTCTATCTGACCTTTGACTCTGAAGCTGAACACATCGAATGTGTTGTTGTTGAAAGGGAGCGAGACAGAGTACTGGCCCTCATCTTTATCGGTCACATCTAGGGCTGTGGCGGTCACCAAATTTCGTCAGCCGGTGATTGTCAAGCAAATAACTGTTGGTCTCACGGTATTTGACCGTTAATTAACATAAACACATTTAGCATCTCCTGGCTTCCACACATAGCCTACAAGCCATTTAAAAAAGTATAATAAATCCATGTAATATAGCCTACACCTTCACAATAAATCTATTATTTATTTTAGACAAGTCTAAAGAAGCATGATATGAAGAAAATGTAGTCTATTTCAGAAGAAAATAATAGCATACTCTGAGTTGTCCTTATGTTAGGTCCTGATGTGGCGGCTGTGGCTATGCCAAAAGGCTGTGGGCTACACTAGTTCATTTAGCAGACAAGATTTGCTTATAATTCTATGGCATTATTTTATAGTATGAAGAATACAATTGAACAAAGCTGAAAAAATATTAATATTTTCTCCAATCGATTTGAGGGAGTGCTCCAAACGACCGAGTCACTGGTGCTTCCTGCTTTAGTTCTTGCTTATAAGCAGGAATCAGGAGGATAGAGTTATGGTCAGATTTGCCAAATGGAGGGCGAAGGAGAGCTTTGTATGCGTCTCTGTGTGTGGAGTAAAGGTGGTCTAGAGTTTTTTTCCTCTGGTTGCACATTTAACATGCTGGTAGAAATGAGGTAGAACGGATTTAAGTTTCCCTACATTAAAGTCCCCGGCCACTAGGAGCGCTGCCTCTGGATAAGCGTTTTCCTGTTTACTTATGGCCTTATACAGCTCATTTGAGTGCAATCTTAATGCCTGCATTGGTTTGTAGTGGTAGATAGACAGCTACGAAAAATATAGAAGAAAAGTATCTTGGTAAATAGTGTGGTCTACAGCTTATCATGAGATACTCTACCTCAAGCGAGCAAAACCTTGAGACTTCCTTAGTATTAGATTTTGTGCACCAGCTGTTGTTTACAAATATACACAGACCGCCACCCCTTGTCTTACCGGAGTCAGCCGTTCTATCCTGCCGATGTAGCGTATATCCCGTCAGCTGTATGTCGTCGTTCAGCCACGACTCGGTGAAACATAAGATATTACAGTTTTTAATGTCCTGTTGGTAGGATAACCGTAATCTTAGGTTATCCAATTTGTTCTCAAATGATTGAACATTGGCTAATAGGATTGATGGAAGAGGCAGTTCACTCGCTCGCCGTCGGATCCTTACAAGGCACCCCAACCTACGTCCACGATATCTCAGTCTCTTTCTCATGCGAATGACAGGGATTTGGGCCTTGTCAGGTGTCTGTAGGATATCCTTCACGTCCGACTCGTTGAAGAAAAAATATTCGTCCAATACGAGGTGAGTAATCGCTGTCCTGATATCCAGAAGCTCTTTTTGGTCATAAGAGACGGTGGCAGAAACATTATGTACAGAATAAATTACAAATAACGTGAAAAAACACATAATAGTACAATTGGTTAGAGGGCTGTAAAACGGCAGCCATCTTCTCCGGCGCCATGGGATTTCTTATAAGCGTTCGGGTTAGAGTCCCGCTCCTTGAAAGTGGCAGCTCTACCCTTTAGCTCAGTGCGGATGTTGCCTGTAATCCATGGTTTCTGTTTGGGGTATGTACGTACGGTCACTGTGGGAACGACGTCATCGTTGCACTTATTGATGAAGCCAGTGACTGATGTGGTGTACTCCTCAATGCCATCGGAAGAATCTCAGAACATATTCCAGTCTGTGCTAGCAAAACAGTCCTGTAGCGTAGCATCTGCGTCATGATGTGTATATTTTTTGTAATTACAGGGCTCATCTGTAAAAGAGACCTTGGTCTCAGCATGACTCCTTGTCAAAATAATGGTGAAACTTTCACTTTTAAAAGTTATATTATGTTAACTCATACCTAGATAATGTTGTTGACTGATCCTATACTTGTATTTGAGGCCAAAGCATAAATTGGAGAAAAACCCCACCTCAAACTTGTATCTCAAACAGACCATTTCATTTTTTTATTCTATTTCCTCATAGAACATGACCTCACGTTGGCTAATTGGCTGAGCTGGCCATTCAGCTGTCTACTCATGTAACATTTTTAATGATTGTTATATGCCCACGCCATTCTGTTGGGGCATGTTCACACCATTCAAACATAGAAAAGCTGCTTTTTAACATACTTAACTAAAAAATGTTTAAGGAAAACTACTTCACTCAATGTAATTTATTATAGCATATTTAATAGAACTCTGGAAACACTGGACAGTTACAAAAAAAAAAAAACGGTTAAGAAAAGTATTTATTGACATCACTAGAACCATGTAAAATACATTAGGGACAGTCTCATATACCCAGATTAAGCCTACTCCTGGACTAACCATGTTCAATGAAGCATCACTGTTGAAAGTGCTTTTAGTCCAGGACACACTGTATAGAGTGGCAGGCCTAATCAACAGTGTCATAGCATCAACTCACCTTCACTGGGAGAGAGAACAGACAGCAGGATCCAGAGGAGCATAACCTACATGGGATACAGTATAGAATGTTTATTATTCGAGATTAGCCATTTGCAGAACGCAGTGAACTGGGTGCAGTTGGTGGTAAAAGATTTGTAGGTTGAATATGATGTTGTGAATGTCCGTTTTAATTTCTTCTTGAAGAAGCGGCATTTCAACGTTTGGTGAGCATATGACCGTACGTAATATATGATTTGCCTCAATACAGGAGACTTTAACAAATACAAATATAGCGTCATTTCATTTAAAACTCAATGTGTGTACAGTTTCAGTAATCTTTGAGGGTAGTTAGGACATTCATAACCAGGAAGAAATCGAAATGCATCCTGTTCCAATCAGGCGTAGCCTTTCCAACTGTAAACTAAACGTGCGCACATTGCGTGATTGAATATTCCAATCAACTCCAGCCCAAGGCACACATTTTTACAATCGATTCCGCCAGTTTTCAAACTCTTCTCTATGATTCAACGGTCTCTGTCGAATTGGGGCGTCAATGTCCCGTTTATTTCCTACATTCCGTAACCAAGACCCAGTACAGAGCATAGGTACGCTGAACAGCCGCTTGTGGTCGCTATTTACTTGTCTTTGACGGTCGTGTGTTTTTCACCCGGCCTTCCCCCTTTTCCAGATATTTCTGCGTTAAAATGTCAGTTTTCACCCCACCCAGTAGGTGGCGGCAATACACATTCTTGGTTTGTAGTCCGCCAATAAAAACTCAGAGAAGAAGAAGGAGCTTCCTTCAAGCTTGCATCCGCACCAGAGCTGCGTTAAACACGGTTAATATTCCTGCAACACAGAGAACTTCAGCGAAGCAATCATCATGCCTATGTTTTTGGTAAATACTAATGTGGCGAAGAGTGACATTCCGCCTGCACTGTTGTCTGAGGCCACAGAGGAACTGGCCAAGGCGATGGGCAAACCTGTGCAGGTGAGTCTTTCAAACTTGGCACAGCAATGCCTTTTTTTGCCCCAGTTGTAGATAGTTGCTTTGATGCTGGTGCATTTTTCTGCACCGAAAATTGCATTGCAGGGTACCCCTTTTGTTGCAGTTGAGAGACCTCTTTAGTCTTTACCAATCTATAACAGAACCGTTATACAACTGGGCATGTGCAGATCGTAGTATTCCAAAAATAGAACAGGGTTACAGTGCGGCAGATCTGCTGTATTTTGATAGGTCCAGGACAGAAATACTGTAATGCGCAATCCAATAACTAGTTCTTATTTATTACAGGTTTACATGAGCAATTTCACTGTCATGGTTGGAATTTCTCAGGCCTTGTTCCAGCTCCCACTGACTGTATGTTCTGTTTGTGTGTGTCTCTCTCAGTACCTCGCTGTGCACATAATCCCAGACCAGTTGATGATGTTCGGAGGGAAAGGAGACCCCTGTGCCCTCTGCTCCCTTCACAGCATTGGAAAGATCGAAGGAGCTCAGAAACAGTACTCTAAACTACTGTGTGGACTGCTCAACAAACACCTGGGCATCTCCCCTGACAGGTAATGGAGACATACACATCCATATGAAGTGTTCATGCAGTATATTAACCCATTCCTCTTGTGTCTCTGTGTCAGGATCTACGTGAACTTCTTTGACATGGAGGCAGCAAATGTGGCCTGGAACAACTCTACCTTTGGCTAATCAGGGGATCTAAACTTCAATGGGAGCTGACCCCTCCTTTCCCCCACACCTTAATAACGGTAGTACAGCATTAGAGTAGGCTGTGGAGAGATGAGCAGAGATGCCCAGTTGCTGTGCTGACGTAGAGCAGCATTGATAAATGCACTTAAATGGACCCTTGCTTTATAACAGACCCTTGATTTGCACTGGACCCTTGGCTTTGATGTTCCAATAAAGTGATTCCCATTGATTACAACTTGTTCTGTTTTTCCTTTGTCTTTGACTTGTTTTACTGGATGCTTTGCATTGTGTTAATTGAGAGCATGCATGAAGCAATTCAACATTACCTCACACAGACAATCTATTGTGTTCAATTGTTAGGTAAAGTTCAAGGTACAGAAGGAAAAAAAAGTGAGATAGCCTCCTAGCCAAATGTAAGCCACTCTGCTGGTGGAGTGATTTGCTAGGTGTGTATATTTGCCTTTTGTACGTATGTAAATAATTTGACTTCGTATATGATTGAATGTATGGTACAGAGTGCCCATGTCACTTGATGTTTACCCTGCAGTCCTTGTCCACCAATAGAGGACAGCAATGGAAACATGTCTTGACTTTTTGTGTATTTATCCTCTGCAATTTCTGGTAATTGCCTGATGTAACGTATTTATGTATTTTAAGATGTCAAGTCAAAGATTGATGTATTCACGCTCCACCTGCGCTATACATACAACCATCAACAGGTGATGACATCTAGCTGGTCATCACACTTCCACCCCATCACATCTGTGGTGCCTTGCACCTTTTCTGGGGTTCAATCAGGGTCACTGGATAGAATGGTATCAGAATACATTGGAGACCATTCTGAATTGAGATTATAGTACTGATATTAGATTAATAACACCTTCTCTTGTGATAAGAAGTATGTTGCCACTGGTGGATGAAAAACACTTCGGCCGCCACAACTCATATGCCCACACAGTTGCCTAGCGTGTAGAAAGGGAAACTGCATGTGCTGAGGACCAATATGTCTTGCTCTTGCTTCAAGTAAACTTACAACCATGCCAGTTTTCATGGTGAACACAATGTAGCCAAAGTTTCCATGCCTGCTGCACTTCTATCTGCAGCCTGGTATCATAGACTAGAGGTAACTTAGTAAATATAAATCCAAGACACTCAAATTAGTTTGATATGTTACGTTTGGTATGGTTACATAAAACAGAACTCTACTTAAGGCAAAAGTGAAAGTAGGGTGGGTGGGTGTATAACGCAAACATCTAGCAACCCAAAGGTTGCGTGTTCGAATTTAATCATGGACAACTTTAGCATTTTAGCTAATTAGCACCTTTGTAACTACTTTTTAGCTACTTTGCAGCTATTTAGCATGTTCGCTAACCCTTCCCCTGACTTTAAACCTTTTAGCTAACCCTTCCCCTACCCCTTTAACCTTAACCCTACCCTAGCTAACGTTAGCCACCTAGCTAACCTTAGCTACAACAAATTGGGATTCGTAACATATTGTACCTTTTGCAAATTTGTAACATATTGTACGAATTGCAATTTGTAACATTGTACTAATTGCAATTCGTAACATATCATACAAAATGGATGATGGACATCCACAAAATAATGCACTATATGTACAAAAGTATGTGGACACCCCTTCAAATTAGTGGATTCGGCTATTTCAGCCACACCTGTTGCTGACAGGTGTATAAAATCGAGCATACAGCCATGCAATCTCCTGACCAACAGTGGAGGTAGAATGGCCTTACTGAAGAGCTCAGTGACTTTCAACGCGGCACCGTCATAGGATGCCACCTTTCCAACAAGTCAGTTCTTCAAATTTCTGCCCTGCTAGAGCTGCCCCTGTCAACTGCAAGTGCTGTTATTGTGAAGTGGAAACGTCTAGGAGCAACAACGGCTCAGCCGCAAAGTGGTAGGCCACACAAGCTCACAGAACAGGACCGCTGAGTGTTGTAGCGCGTAAAAATCGTCTATCCTCGGTTGCAACACTCACTACTGAGTTCCAAACTGCCTCTGGAAGCAACGTCAGCACAAGAACTGTTGGTCGGAAGCTTCATGAAATGGGTTTCCATGGCCGATCAACCGCACAGAAGCCTAAGATCACCATGCGCAATGCCAAGTGTCGATTGGAGTGGTGTAAAGCTCACCGCCATTGGACTCTGAAGCAGTGGAAATGCGTTCTCTGGAGTGATTAATCTCGATTCACCATCTGGCAGGCCGACGGACTAATCTGGGTTTGGCGGATGCCAGGAGAACACTACCTGCCCGAATACATAGTACCAACTGTAAAGTTTGGTGGTGGAGGAATAATGGTCTGGGGCTGTTTTTCATGGTTCGGGCTAGGCCCCTTAGTTCCAGCATACAATGACATTCTAGAGGATTCTGTGCTTCCAACTTTGTTTGGGGAAGGCCCTTTACTGTTTCAGCATGACAATGCCCCCTTCCACAAAGCGAGGTCCGTACAGAAATGGTTTGTCGAGATTGGTGTGGAAGGACTTGACTGGCCTGCGCAGAGTCCTGACCTCAACCCTATCAAACACCTTTGGGATGAATTGAAACGCCGACTGCGAGCCAGGCCTAATCGCCCAACAACAGTGCCGACTTCAATAATGCTCTTGTGGTTGAATGGAAGCAAGTCCCCGCAACAATGTTCCAACATCTAGTGGAAAGCCTTCCCAGAAGAGTGGAGGCTGTTATAGCAGCAAAGGGGGGACCAACTCCATATTAATGCCCATGATTTTGGAATGAGATGTTGTCCACATACTTCTGGTCATGTAGTGTACATACCATACGAAGCGTAACATATCATACTAAAAGGAGTATCTCGGATTTACATACAAAATAATATGATATGCTCTGAGACCAGGTTGCTATCTGAAACTACTGGAACTGTCCAAAGCCATGGGAAATCCAGGACCTGAGGTGAGTAAAGAAAATAACTATAGCGCTAATTGTTAATGTACAGAACCCATTTCAAATAGTGTTGTATACCGTGTCTTAACTTTTCCATAGCTCACAAACACATGTAGTAGGAAGGAATGAATTAAATGGAACTAAAATCTACAGCTATAATCTGTACCTAAAACACTTGTGGACCAGCACTAGCTCTTAGAACTGAGGGACTTTTGAGAAGAATGGGTGTGACTGACTGACTGTCAACATACTATTAATCATTCACATTGTGTTAAGCCATTAAACAAAGTAAATAAAAGCGTATTGACACGGCTTGACATTATGGTAGATACAAATCTTTTGTTTTCTGCAGTACTTTTTCGTTCACATCTTTCCAGACCAGATGATGACGTTTGGGGGAACCACTGCCCCCTGCACACACGGTTCTGTCCACAGCATTGGAGCTATCAGTGAGGAACATAACCTGCAGTATTCTAAACTACTGTGTGAACTGCTCAACAAACATCTGGGCATCGCTCCTAACAGGTACATAACACGCATGCATGCTTGCATATATACACACACACACACAAATTGAAAATTGTGACCCATTCCATTTGTCTGTCTCAGGATCTACATTAACTTCTGTAAAATGGAGGCCCAAAACGTGGCCCGGGACAACACAACATTCAGCGCTGTTCTTTCATTGAGGAAATGAAAGAAGAGTGGATGAATAAACGGCATTGATGTTGCATCAAAAGTGAACTCTTGATTATTGTGTTGTTTTGAGTATTAATTCTATAAATATGAAAGGCAAGCAAGAAGATAATCATTAGTATAACAGTCCATAGTCAGTCTAAAAGTCTCTTATCAGGGAAATATAATTGTATATCCGCTCCTGAAGTCAGTCATGGACAGGCAAATGCAGCTGGTTCTTTACGTGGGTGTTATATAGCAATGTTGAGAATGTTGAGCAATTGAGAGAAGAGCACTGCGCCCACTCTAGTGGCAGGAAGTAAGCAGTAGTATCATGGTCCATTGGCAGTGTATAGAGCGCCTATAAACGAATCATGTGCGGTTCGCGAACGATTCATTATTTTTGAACGACTCTTTTTCAATTTTTCTGAGTGAGTCGTTCATTTTAGTCGTTCGTTCTCAATGAATCCTACAGCAGGCTTAATACACGCTCCTCTGGCTCAGCGGCTCCAGAGACGTGCTCGCAGGGAATAGATCACGAGTATAGGGAAGAATAATACATGTTTAGAACTAATAATTGATCGCATGATGCAATAATGAATGCAATTAATTGATTATTAAATGTTATGATGGACACAGCTTTGAGCTTTGCAGAACCAAAACATACACAACCTCTAAAATCTGCTCAACTCCCTCTCGAGAACGAATCGTTTGAGGGGCTGCAGTTCGCGGACGACATTGTGCTTATCACCCAGTCATTTAAGCAATGCATTCCACCAAGAGTCGTTCACAATCTAGTCCGGTTGCGGCTACAACTTTGTTTAAAATGTATCAATAATTAATCTTATTTGTATGCCTAGCAATCAACAAATGTATATTGTTTAAAGCACACGTTTACATGTCTCAGTCACAAATGACAGCTCCAATAAGCCCTCTATTGTGAACGAGAGGCTTCCAGAATCATGACTCTTTCGAGTTTTCAGTTCATCGTTCGCCGGCAGGCGTCCTGTGTGCTCTGGGCATTACTCACTCAAATGAACGAAATTAGTCGAAAGATTTGTTATTTTGACTGAACGAGTCGAAAAGATTTTCAGTAAAAAGAGCCGAACTTCCCATCACTACTATAAACGCAACAATGGCAAATTACTTCCCGCTAAGGAGAGACTTGCATTTCAGAGGCCACACCCCACTCGCATGCACAGAATGGTCGAAACTTTTTAAAACACAGTAAAGGTAGTGTACATTTCCTGTGTTAAAGCTAGTATCCCTAGTTGCTACATCCATTTTTGGACTTTAATAAATTAATGATAATGTACTAGGGGATAACTAGCCTCCTCTTAGAACAATGTCTAATTGCTGACACAAAAAAAGCAATGTTTGGGGAAAAAAATTGGTATGTGGATGAAGGTCATGCTTAGGCGAATAAACTATAAAAGGAAATAAATGGCTACAGATAACACTGTTATAGTTATTTCATGAAATTTTGTTTTTAGAAAAGGGACGTTTTTTAAAAGTAAAGTGTGTTAAAATTAATTTAATCCGTTTTATTTAGAAATTCTTTAGTAAATCATACTTCAAAGCCAAAATATATGCTTGTTTTACTCCAATGTTTGTAAACAATACAAATGTAAACAAACACTGTATTCTGCATAGCCTCAAAACATGGTTAAAACCAATGTTCCCTCCAATTTCAGTTTACTGTGAACACTGAGGCTGTACCTGCTTTAAACAGTGGTGTAAAGTGCTTAAGTAAAAAATACTTTAAAGTACTACACTACCAGTCAAAAGTTTCGACACGCCTACTCATTCAAGGGTTTTTCTTAATTTTTTACTATTTTATAAATTGTAGAATAATAGCGAAGACATCAAACTATGACATAACACATATGGAATCATGTAGTAACCAAAAAAGTGTTAAACAAATCAAAATATATTTTATATTTGAGATTCTTCAAATAGCCACCCTTTGAAATTCAAATGCTTAGAACCCTAATCACCTCTCATTCGGATTAGAAATGCAACATGTACTTACGTGTAGCTGTCCTCGATAGTTGAGTTGATGATGTAGGACTCTGGTTTGCCCACCAGAGATCCCAATGTCCTTGGTAGGGTTTCTGGTCATAGTGGTGGTTAGAATGGATACTTCAGCGTATCCTGTAGTTTGTAGAGTTTATCTGTTAGAATACAGTCATGGTCAAAAGTTTTGAGAATGACACAAATACTAATTTTCACAAAGTCTGCTGCCTCAGTTTTGATGATGACAATTTGCATATACTCCAGAATGTCATGAAGAGTGATCAGATGAATTGCAATTAATTGCAAAGTCACTCTTTGCCATGAAAATGAACTTAATCCCCCCAAAAAAACATTTCCACTGCATTTCAGCCCTGCCACAAAAGGACCAGCTGCCATCATGTCAGTGATTCTCTCATTAACACAGGTGAGAGTGTTGACGAGGACAAGGCTGGAGATCACTCTGTCATGCTGATTGAGTTAGAATAACAGACTGGAAGCTTTAAAAGGAGGGTGGTGTTTGAAATCATTGTTCTTCCTCTGTTAACCATGGTTACCTGCAAGGAAACACGTGCCGTCATCATTGCTTTGCACAAAAAGGGCTTCACAGGCAAGGATATTGCTGCTAGTAAGATTGCACCTAAATCAACCATTTATCGGATCATCAAGAACTTCAAAGAGAGAGGTTCAATTGTTGTGAAGAAGGCGTCAGGGCGCCAGCAAGTCCAGCAAGCGCCAGGACCATCTCCTAAAGTTGATTCAGCTGCGGAATCGGGGCACCACCAGTGCAGAGCTTGCTCAGGAATGGCAGCAAGCAGGTGTGAGTGCATCTACACGCACAGTGAGGCGAAGACTTTTGGAGGATGGCCTGGTGTCAAGAAGGGCAGCAAAGAAGCCACTTCTCTCCAGGAAAAACATCAGGGACAGACTGATATTCTGCAAAAGGTACAGGGATTGGACTGCTGAGGACTGAGGTAAAGTCATTTTCTCTGATGAATCCCCTTTCCGATTGTTTGGGGCATCCGGAAAACACCTTGTCCGGAGAAGACAAGGTGAGCACTACCAACAGTCCTGTGTCATGCAAACAGTAAAGTATCCTGAGACCATTCATGTGTGGGGGTTGCTTCTCAGCCAAGGGAGTGGGCTCACTCACAATTTTGCCTAAGAACACAGCCATGAATAAAGAATGGTACCAACACATCCTCCGAGAGCAACTTCTCCCAACCATCCAAGAACAGTTTGGTGACGACCAATGCCTTTTCCAGCATGATGGAGCACCTTGCCATAAGGCAAAAGTGATAACTAAGTGGCTCGGGGAACAAAACATCGAAATGTTGGGTCCATGGCCAGGAAACTCACCAGACCTTAATCCCATTGAGAACTTGTGGTCGATCCTCAAGAGGCGGGTGGACAAACAAAACCCCACTAATTCTGACAAACTCCAAGCATTGATTATGCAAGAGTGGGCTGCTATCAGTCAGGATGTGGCCCAGAAGTTAATTGACAGCATGCCAGGGCGGATTGCAGAGGTCTTGAAAAAGAAGGGTCAACACTGCAAATATTGACTATTTGCATAAACTTAATGCAATTGTCAATAAAAGCCTTTGACACTTATGGAATGCTTGTAATTATACTTCAGTATACCATAGTAACATCTGACAAAAATATCTCATAACACTGAAGCAGCGAACTTTGTGAAGACCAATACTTGTGTCATTCTCAAAACCTTTGACCACGACTCTTCAGATTGTCCTTCCAAACTTGTGTCTTTAGTGAAAGTTCTCTAGACGACTACACATGCCAGCTGCAGACTGGTAATGCTACAGTCTAATGAGTTAATTCTTCTTGTGTAGAGATTGAGAGTGTCAGAGTTTCTCACCATTTCAAACGTGTGGACTAACGTCTTCTGGTCTTTCTGGTCTAACCATTTTAAGCCATGTATCTTCCTGGTCTTTCTGGTCTAACCATTTTAAGCCGTGTAGCTTCCTGGTCTTTCTGGTCTAACCATTTTGTAACGTTTAGCTCACGCTTCACATCTGCTGGTCTAAAGATTGATTTGTTTTTCAAAGCTTTTTATGCTCGGGTAAAAAGGGGTGTTCTATCATGCCGACCCAATGTCTGTGCTTACTTGGGCATGGTTACTGACTGGCAAAAGTTTCTTTGAAAAAACATTATCTAATTTAAAAGGTTAAAATCACATTGCTATCTTCACAAACATATTCTCATACTTAATCATATATCTTATACAACATTTAGAGGCAAACCTGATAACTGCAATGTGTACACTTCCAGAGATACAGTTATTTAGTAATACCATCCTTAATGACATCACAAAACAATAAACAATATGACATGATTATTCTTTAGATCCCCACCAACCATTCCAACCACTTAGATGTCAGAAACAACGTTCCAATGTCCAATCTTTAGGAGAAAAATGTTTTGCCGGCTATCTGTCCCTGTAACACAGAGACATTCAGATCGCCAATACCAGGGACCAACAAGGAGTCGTTTGTTGCAAACCATTTAGGAAAGGCGCGAGGGGTCATAAAAACCCCCACATCAATCAATCCTGTGTTCATAAAAATGACCACGGGGGAGAGAGAGAGAGAGATCTGTAGACTGTTGCTTCTCTGTATTCTGATCTTGGGCTTCTCACGTGGGACCATCACATGAGCGTCATGACACAAGAGTGTGCAAAGCTGTCATCAAGGCAAAGAAAGGGTGGCTATTTTAAGAATCTCAAATATAAAATATATTTTGATTTGTTTAACACTTTTTTGGTTACTACATGATTACATATATGTTATTTCATAGTTTTGATGTCTTCACTATTGATCTACTATGTAGAAAATAGTTTAAAAAAAAGAAAAACCTTTGAATGAGTAGGTGTGTCCAAACTTTTGACTGGTACTGGACTTAAGTCGTTTTTTTGAGTATCTGTACTTTACTATTTATATTTTTGACAACTTTTACTTCACTACATTCCTACTTTTTACTCCATACCTTTTCCCTGACTCAAAAGTACATTTTGAATGCTTAGCAGCACAGGGTAATGGTCCAATTCACACTGGTCATCCCTACTACCTCTGATTTGGCGGACTCACTAAAGACACATTCTTTATTTGTTAATTATGTCTGAGTGTTGGAGTGTGCCCCTGGCTATTCATAAATTTAAAAAACAAGAAAATTGTGCCGTCCGGTTGGCTTAATATAAGGAATAAGAAATTATTTCGACTTTTACTTTGGTTATTTAAGTATATTTTAGCAATTACATTTACTTTTTGATACTTAAGTATATTTAAAACCAAATACTTTTAGACTTTTACTCAAGTAGTATTTTACTGGGTCACTTTCACTTTTACTTGAGTCATTTTCTATTAAGGTATCTTTACTTTTACTCAAGTGGCATGTTGTCATCCGGAGGTGGTTGACACAATCAGAAATAATTTTTATGTTGATGACTGCCTGAAATCAGTGTCCGCTAAAGAGGAGGCAGTGCAACTTGCCAAAGATTTCACAGCTACTTGTCATAAAGGAGGATTCCATCTCTCCAAGTGGGTGAGCAATAGCCAAACTGTACTAGCCTCCATCTCAGAAGCTGACAGAGTTAAAGAGGTGAAACAGTTGAATTTGGACAGAGACAAACTTCCCATTGAAAGGGCATTGGGAGTACAATGGTGTGTGGAGAGCGACACATTTACCTTTAATGTTACCATCAAAGACAAACCCCACACACGTAGAGGAATTCTATCCATGGTGAGGTCTATATATGAATCCCTGGGCTTCCTCACTCCCTTCACTCTGCCTGCCAAACTGCTGTTACAGGAGCTGTGTAGAAGAAGCTGTGGCTGGGATAGGAATATCCCCACATGTTTCTCTGAAAAGTGGATGAAATGGACTAGGGATTTTGAAAAATTGTCAACTTTAAGATTGAAAGGTGTATTAAGCAAACTAACTTTAGCCCACTCACTCAAGCTCAACTGCACCATTTCTCAGATACCAGTGAGCTAGGTTATGGAACAGTAAGCTATGTGAGACTGATGAATCAAAGGGGTGATGTTCATGTATCTCTTGTCATGGGGAAGCCCAGAGTTGCACTTCTGAAGCAGATAACCATCTCTCGCATGGAGCTGGCTGCTGCAGTACTGAGTGTAAAGGTGGACAAGGTGCTGCGTACAGAGTTAAAGCTGAAGCTGGACGACTCTGTGTTCTGGACAGAGAGTCAGTCAGTGCTCAAGTACATAGCCAATGAGCGTACAAGGTTTCAAACATTTGTGGCCAATAGGATCTCTGTTATCAGACAGAACACATCCGTATCACAGTAGAGGTATGTGGATACTAGGCTAAATCCTGCTGGTGTGCCTCGAGAGGACTGAATGGAAAAAAAGTTTCTGGAGTGTAAAAGGTGGATCCATGGCACAGCGTTTCTATGGAAACCGGAAGTGGAGTGGCCCCTGGAACACATTAACTCAGTTTCCCTCACATTTGATGACCCTGAGATCAAAAATAGTATTGTTGTGTGCAGTGCTATAGTCAATGAGATTGAAAATCCCACCAACAAGCTGCTATCTTATTTCTACACTTGGATGAAGTTGGTTCCTGAGAGTGAAAAAAGTGTTACAGTCACTTGTACAGGAAAGAAAATAAATCCAGTTAAATCTCACCAGCATAAACACACGCTCACAGAACCAGATGGTGAAAGACAAGATTCAAGCCTACAAGACAACATGCGGTGGGCAAGCTGTAAGTCTGGACAAACTGTTGAATGCAGAGGAGGCGATCATTCGCTTCCCAGAGGAGATCTTGACTTTGACAATGACACCATCTACAGTCAAGAAAGGAAGTAGCACTTATAAGTTGGATCCAGTGTTTGTGGATGGAGTTCTCGGAGTCGGAGGACGGCTGTGTAAGGCAGCTATGCCTGAAGAAGTCAAGCACCCTGTCATTCTCTCCAAAGACCTTCACATATCATAACTTATCCTCCGCCACATACATCAACAAACAGGACATGATGGAAGGAATCACATGCTCTCACTTTTCCGTCAAAGGTATTGGATCACCAATGCAAACTCTGCAGCAAGGAAGATCATCTCAGAGTGTGTTGTGTGCAGAAGGCAAAGAGGCAAGATTGGTGAGCAGAAGATGGCAGATTTGCCACTTAAAAGGATCATGCCAGACATCCCACCATTTACCAACGTAGGTGTGGATTACTTTGGTCATATAGAAATCAAATAGGAAGAGGAAATGTTAAAAGATATGGAGTGATCTTTACATGTAAGTCCACTAGAGCATTACACATTGAAATTGCTTACTCTCTTGACACAGACTTGTGTATCAACGCCATAAGAAGATTTATGTGCAGAAGAGGACAAGTACAATGTGTAAGATCTGATAATGGAACTAACTTTGTTGGTACTGAGAAAAAACTCAGAGAAGCTCTATCTGCTTTAAACCAAGGCAAGATCCAAGAGGCTCTACTTCAGGATGGAATGCAATGGCGTTTCAATCCCCCTGGGGCGTCCCACTATGGAGGAATCTGGGAAAGGCTCATTCGGATGATTCGCCAGGTGCTCCATTCTGTCCTGAAACAACAGACCCTAGATGAGGAGGGATTGCACACCGTGCTGTGTGAAGTAGAGGCCATTCTAAACAGCCACCCAATCACCACAGTAACCAACGACCCCCTGGATCTAGAAGCACTCACCCCAAATCACATTTTACTGTTAAAGTCTAAGCCTGTCGTACTCCCTGGAACCTTTCAAAAAAACGACCTGTACATCAGACGACGTTGGAAGGAAGTCCAGTACATGGCAGACTTATTTTGGAAGAGATGGACACAGGGAATACCTGCCACTCTTGCAGGAAAGACAAAAGTGGGGTAAAGTGAAACGCAGCTTCAGTGAAGGAGATGTGGTTCTGGTCATGGACCCCACAGTACCACGTAGTGCATGGATACTTGTAAAGGTTCTTGAGACCAAGCCTGATTCCAAGGGGTTAGTACGTGCAGTACGCCTGAAGACAAGAACCAACATTATAGAAAGACCAATATCAAGATCTGCCTACCGTAAGAAGTTGCAGTCTAAGAGGAAGGCTCCTTCAAGTTAAGTAAATCATTGTTTTTGATTTCACACCAAATACAATTGGGGCCGGTGTGTAGGAGCCAAATTGGTCAAATTGTATATTTGTATGTTTCCAATTCATGATGCATTTCTGTTGTATGTGTGTTTGCCACTAATCCCCTGTCAAGTGTGTGTACCCCCTCTACAGGCCAAAGGAGAATACAGTTAAAAGGCATTCATGCTCCAAGGCCTACGGGGAGTGACTGGAATGGCAGCACACAATATTTTGACCATACCAGACCATGTTTACCATGCTGTTTGTTTCATTAGTTTTAATGATCAGAATTCGTTTTGGTAGATTCTTTACATTTTGTATTCAGAAGAATGACAAATAAATGTATTATTATTTTTCAACTTGAATCAAACTCTGGACATTGGATTTGTATGCGTCAAGACTAACATTTCACCACTCTCCATCGTGGCTAAAGGATTAGAATGGAAATGGTATTGGGACAATTATATTGGACAATTTAGCCACTACAATGACAATTGAGTACTTTTTCCACCACTGGCTTTAAGTTACAGTTTTAACAGTGGCCAAGTAGGCTACTGTGGCTATTTGATCATAATGTAGGCCTACCAGAGTGGCCTACCATCAAAAACAATGGAGAAAATGCATCCCATAACATTTTAACATGAAAACAGTGGTTGCAACCTCTACAACCACTGTGATTATTATTTGACCCTGCTGGTCATCTATGAACGTTTGAACATCTTGGAGAAAAATCTGGCTTTAATGGCCATGTACTGTTATAATCTCCACCCGGCACAGCCAGAAGGGATCTGGCCACCCATCAGAGCCTGGTTCCTCTCTAGGTTTCTTCCTAGGTTTCTGCCTTTCTAGGGAGTTTTTCCTAGCCACCGTGCTTCTACATCTGCATTGCTTGCTGTTTGGGGTTTTAGGCTGGGTTTCTGTATAGCAGTTTGTGACATCTGCTGATGTAAAAAGGTCTTTATAAATAAAATGTGAGTGATTGATTGATTGAAAATAGCTGTTCTATCATTCAGCCTACAGTAGCAGCCAATGTGTGGTGTTCAATGTAGGCCTAAATTCCATGACACCTTTGGAAAAAAACATGCAGGGCTTGACATTAACCTGTTTATCCACTTGTCATTCATTTACATTTTACATTTACATTTTAGTCATTTAGCAGACGCTCTTATCCAGAGCGACTTACAGGAGCAATTAGGGTTATGCCTTCTCAGGGCACATTCTTTCCTCATCAGACTCAATTGGTGCATTCACCCCTATAGCCAGTGGGATAACCACTTACAATTAGACAAGGAGGTGACTGAAAATGTTGTGTTGTTTGATGCAAGAAACCACTTTACAAAATAAAATGCATTATTATTTCCATACCATTATTACAGAGAATCAGACAAATTATGCTACCCTCTGCATATTGGCTACTTAGCTTATTAAAGCCTGTCTCAAAATACAACACTACCCCTTTAAGACAAAAAAAAAGCTCTTTACCTGACTCACTTTTCGAAGATGTCTAGAAATGTACATGTTTTGTGCTCTTGTAGGAAGCAATCACTCCCCTATTGCTGACTACAAATTATCTATAACTGGGCTAATAACTCACAAACTACTGTAGCAAAAGATATGAACAAAATATGCAAACGTGGCTTTGATCTCAAAACAAGCGTATCTACTCACGACCGCTCATGCTGCAAACACAGTCCAGATCCATATATGGCAATGGTCTATTTGCATATAGGACTACTGCAGCTCTGATTGTTTATGCCACACCGGTCTGTGTAGAGTACGGGCTGAGTCGCTGAGTCGTGCGTGTCAATGCATTAGAATCATACTCCGATGTGTTCTGCCTACAACAAAATCTCAGGTATAGTTTGTTTATGTTGCATTGAAAGTGGCTAATATTGCTTTGATTTGATCCCAATTGCCACAGTAAAGGGAAACGTTGATAGTGTTAACCGGGAAAACTCTAGAACAGTGGCCACCAACCTTTTCTGAGTCAAGATCACTTTCTGAGTCAAAATGCAAGCCGAGAGCTACCGCTCAGATTTTTTAAAACATAACTTTAAAAAACGTAAGCCTATGTAACGTTAACCAATTAAAAACAGTACTGTAGCAATGAAGTTTGTGCAGTAATAAACTACAGGCCCAATACATTATCAACGCACATTGGCTTTGCTTCAAATTTGAGGTAGGCTATATGATCACACCAGTAATAGATATGTTGTTGTATTACTTGTGAAGCACAGCTAAGTGAGCATACATTTAAATAATTGTCCTTTTATTTATATTTTACTGGGCTGATGGTGCCTGCATCTGATGGTCAGTCTCAGCGGAGGGAGAGAGCAGCAGACGAGGGTCCGCCTCTCAACGTCCCTCCCCTCTCCCTTTCCTCCACTGACCAAAAAGGGACACCGTCTTCCAGCTGATGATGAAACTCGAGTTGCATCGCATTATTTCTGCCTCATGCACAAATCCATGTTGTTACTCCTATGAACAGAGAAAGTGAAATATTCCTCAATATTAAAAAAGACCCAAGCCGCTAATAATATCAACAACACAAGCCTATAGATACACTTTCGTACTCATTCATTACTGCTGCAGTGCTTGTTGTAGCGCCAGTGGCGATTTAAGCATGTAAATCTTGGTGGGGCCCAAAAAACAAAATGTGGGATGCATGCCAGAAAGCCACTACACAACACAACACTAAACAATGCATTAATTGCACTATAACGGTGACAAACGGTGCCCACAAACTGTTAGGTTCTACATAAAGCTGTCCCAACAGCAGAGTCCCAACAGCAGTCCCAACACCTTACCACTGCTACACCTGGCTATCAGTGGAGCCTTGTCTGGCAGCGAAACAGTTCATTCAGCATCATTTACTGCCTTTTAAAAAAACATAGCTGATATGGCTGACTTGCTTAAACAAATGTGGTTTCTACTGACAATTGAGATGTAAAAACTATGGCATAAGGGGACGACAAGTGAATAAGAGGCCTTCTGTAATTTTGATTAAGACATTAATGAGCGAGCCAGGACGGACGTAGTCAATAACTATTTGTTCAGCACTTTTGAAATGTACAGCAACAGAATTCAGAACATGGGCCGTTCCTACAGTGTTCTACCTGTACACCAAGTCAGAACCGTAGGATAAATAAAGGGGGCATATAAGCAGACAATGGAAGCTCTTACAATATTCGATGATTACATTTCTCAAAAACAGGTTATAGGCTGCATGTGCACCACCGATTCAGAACAGTAGGCGAAATTAAGAGGTGAAAATAGACCAAACTATTAGGGTGAGGCACATGGGCTACTAACAGCTTACTACACACCATACACTTAGTATTACTTTCTTAGCTACAGTATACATATCTCCCTGGCATATTACATCATTTATGCAGCAGCATATAAGACATTTTTGGACTCACCTTGTTGTGATGTGCTCCCTTGAATAGGAATGTGGCGAGGCGGTCCATCGTGGGCAAATTTAGTCATCAAAGAAAGAGAAAGAGGCCGGATTTACAATTCCAAGTTGGATGACCGTTCAAAACGTATTTTCCCAGTCAGAGCTCATTTATTCCTGACTTCCCAGTTGCAATGCTTGCAGTTACATTTTTAGTCATTTAGCAGTTAGCCACTGTCACCGATTCCTTCCTAACCACTCAATGTTGAATTTGCGATTTCCAACTTGTTGTGTTATGTTTATGTCCAATGGCCGATGAGCACCGATACGTTTTATCTATAATTTCTCTTCATTATTTATCTTAATATGACAAGAATTAAAAAGGATTTGCCAGGAGATTGTCAACTTGATTCATGATGATGACTGCTAGCTAAGATTTTGAAAGTAAGATGTTGACATGATCAGTCCAATCAAAGCTACTGTACATATAACGTGATTTGAGGTCATTTTATATGTGGCCAATGACCTTGAGCCTTCTTGGAAGGGCACTTCTAATGTAACTCTATGGCAGGACCCAAAGGGCTTGAATTTTCAATGTCTACCCTTACTAAGGACTTAGAGGTGATGTAGTGTCCCCATGAGTGATACACTGAGCCAATCATGGCGCAACGCTCCTATTTTCTGCTGGCTTGCCCCACTACCACAGAAAGCACTGCCTTACTCAAGAAAACAAAAAAGAGACCATGTTTGTATGCGGCTTTATTAACTCAATTATATATTTTTTACATTGTTTGCAAACTGATATGTGACACGTTTTAATGCCAAAATAACATGCAAAACAGGCAATCCTGCAAAAAATGTGGGGCTCAAAACAGGTGTGCCCTGAATGAGGGGTCGCCACTGTGTAGCGCTGAGTGGAAATAGGAAGAACGTGCATTTTATGGCTTATAAAAGTGTTGAATACAAAGTGTTGACAGTGCTAAGTAAGAATTTAAACATGAACTCACTCATAAAAAGTGCAGCTCTAAGCTGTATTCATTGACAGTCTCTCTCTAGTCATGGTTTTAAACATTTTGAAATCTCACAGTATCAACTTGACTGTGGTTTATTTTATGCCTGCTACATTACTACAGACACGGTAATCTGAGCCATCTGATTGGCCAGCCGTAGACCTATAGTCTGTGTTTAATTTGAGCCGGATCCTGTTCCCTCTCAGATTTGACCTCGTTTGTTCCGTCACCTATTTGCCCGGCTCCGGTACCTCACGCGGCATTATTTATACAATTTGTTCATCAGAGTTAAATCAAGTTGCCTCCTGGTTATTTCTCCCGCCTCCCAGAAAAGCCTTCATGTAAAAGCGTGGAGATCATTCTATGCAATCATGCTAATCCTTCAACACTGTTTTCAGACCTGCTCTCTTTTTTGTATTTGAAACTGAGGGGCAGTGCATCCACCAACTAAGTGCCCGGAGCAGATGCAATTTGGACGGAGGCTCAGTTCAAGATCAAGCAAACGTATAACCTTGTAAAGCAAAATTCAAAGCTAAGCTGTACAACATGCAAAAAGGTAGGGAGTTTAGGCCCGGAAAAGACTGGCGGGATGAAACTAGCAAAAGAGTGGGTGGAATGTGCAGTAACATCCTCTGCCTCCGACATAACAAAGCAACAAAGAGCCCTCAGAAAAAAGGTTTTTGAACATGCCCAAACCAAGGCCCATTTAGCGGCAGCAAGCATTGTAGACAAGGCTAAAGAAGACACCTTAACACAGGTTGTAGTTAATGCTCAAAATAAAAACATAGACACTACAGCCAGTCTTCCGAACAGGTTACCAGGAGGCTAAACGTCACAGACCCACTCACGGTTTTGAGCAAGAAATTGACTGTCAGTAGTTAAATGGACTTGACATGGGGAGAATTCTCCATTCCAATGTTGCTTGCTCCAACATAGAGCAACACATTTCATCTGAAATGAAGCGAAAACTATTTGAAAGAATAGTACGGTGCTTTCCCAAAATCAGCCTAATGCTCGATGAGGCTACTAGTTTGAATATAAATAGTGCCTTGATTGTATACATCAGACTTCAGCTGGCAGTTATTGACGTACCAGTAAACATTTTTGTTGATCTTGTGGAACTGGAGGATTTTTCTGCTGGAGGAATTGTCCGTAATCTGCATTAGAGGTGTAAAGTTTACTGATGACTTTCTCTCCAAAACCCTCATTGGAATTACGTGTGATGGTGCGTCTGTCATGCTGGGACGCAAGAACGGAGTAGCGACAAGGCTCCAGGCCCTCTTCCCTAATATAACTGTTTGGCACTGCTCGGCACACAGCCTTGAGCTCGCAGTAGGCAATGTGGTAATCATTTAAAAATACTTATGGACAAGCTAAATGCGCTTTATAGCATTTCCAACAAAAACCGAAAGGAGCTGGGGAGTGCACAGAGAGTTTAGACATTCAGCTGTGCAAAATCGGCAGGATCTTGGACACCAGAAGGGTGGCATCCAGATTTAGAACTGTAGAAAAATTAGCCGGCTCTTCACAAGCATTCACCACAGCTGCTGAGGATGCCTCCGCAACGGCGTGACCTGTCAGAGCTATAGTGGCCTTGCCATGCGTATATCCTTGCATGCGTTTGTTAACAATCTAGGCCTTATGTGTGATGCACTTCAATAACTATCTGAATTGTCACTCGAGCTCCAAAAGAGAGACTGCACAATTATTACTGCACACAGGGCAGTCACCAGGGAAGCGAGGGTGTTCAGTGCAATGGCAGAGCAACCAGGCCGACACACAACTCAGCCAGAGAGAGATTCAGGATAACTCTTTCCAAGGCGTCAAACTGAAAGGTGGAAGACCCAGCGACAGAGTCCTTAATCAGAGGGAGTTTTTCGAGAGCTTTGGCATTGACAGTCCACGTACGGTCATACGGGCCAACAGGCAGTACAGGGACACTAATGGTAATGATAAAGAAGACATTCCAGATGGACTTAAAGAGCTGTTGATGGCGGTCAGCATCATCCCCATCTCCAGTACAGAATGCGAGCGGGGATTTTCTCAAATGAATCTGATTTGCATCTCAACCTGCGCCTCTCTGCATACTCCACCATATCAGGGCTTCTTTTTCTGAACCTTGTTGGCCCACCCCTAACCAAATTCAACCCAGTCCCCTATGTGAGGTCATTGATGTCTTGAAAAGTATATGAAATTCGAGCCTTGTAAGCCCCACAGCTGAGCATGTGTGCATATGCATATGGCGGGTGTCCTGCAGTGACGCCTAAACATGTTGCTGTACATTGAAGTCTTGAAAATTAGACTATAAGAAATTCAGACTTGTAAGCCCCACAGCTATACTAGAGTATGTGGGCATAGTATATGTTAGAGACCAACGCGTGGCCGACTCGTGATGGTGGCTGTGTGAGAAGCGGGCCAGTATCTCTCACATAACTAGAATGAGATTCACTATGGGGGGTGATATGTGCCAGCATTAAGCCTAGGCAACCGTACCACCATGTGGCTGTCGCCTACCATTGAATGTCTGACTGACATGACATGATACCAACGCCTTACTAATGTCTGCGTGACGCCTGCATGTCATAAGGTGCATAGTTTATATTTATTTTAATTAAATCATTCCGAAGTAGCCACCTTGAGCTATAGTGTAGCCTACTGCTTGTGTATTTCCTGTTATTGCTAATAGGCTCTATGCACGCATCACATCCGCATTGGCTTAAGGATGCTTGGGCATTTCCGGTTACCGGAAAAAAACATTAGACAGTGACAGTAGACCGTTATGATGGCAGAGATGAAGTTTACAAGGTGTTTGCTGGAGTTGCCTAAAGTATCTGTTAATGACATACGGAGGCTCGTCCGGACATCCAGTACGACACCACGTAGCAAACTGGATAAAGGCTTCAAATTTTACGTTTCTTCTTTTCTTTGCAACTTTGAAGGTAATATGCTAACGCTAGCTAGCCTGAGCTAGAAGCCTTGCTTTGGTGTTTTAAGTCATGACTCCGTCCTGCTTCAGGTTAATCATGCTTTAAATAAAGTTGAATCATGTGTATATACCTCTCACTTCATGTGTTTGTACTTTTATGAAAGTATCAGGTAAAAACAGGGTTACAAATGAGATCTCTGTGAGAGCCCACTGCTACCGCTCTCAATGAAGAAACTAAAGCCACCACACCAGCTGAGAGTAGGACTAGATTAAGTGACACGTTCAAAGTTCTGTTGAACTTGTTCAAGGTTCCGTTCAACACGTTTTACTAGTTTAATGTTACCACAGCTTTGATTGCCATTGCTAAGAGAACACTTTAGAACTTTAGTGGTTTTCACGATAGCTGAACAGTGGTAGCCTAATACAGACCAGCTGAGTGGGAATTGCCATGCTTTGTTGTTGGGTCTGTTGTAAACAAATTGGAGTTTGGTTTGAAATGTAAACAATAATGAGATTACTACTTTTTCCTGACTTGATGACTGCAATGACAGTAACATATTCCACTCAGCTATTCTTCAAACTGCTGATGTTCTAGCCAAATACCCACAGCCCCTAGTACAGTATACAGGAAGTTAGCCCATGTATTTACGATGCGGCTTACAGTTGACTGGTGGATTTTGAATCTGTGGGCCAGATCCTTCTGCATCAGACCCAATGACAAGTAATTCATGAAGAGAAAATTCGTCAATGGGTTGAAGAACCTGAAAAGAGTAAGAATTCCACTATTACCTCATTACACAAATATATTGTTACTGGCTTAACTTTCAAGATGATAAGATTATGCAATATATCTTGCTTTGTAAGAACAACTGTAAAATATATTCACCGTTGCATTGCCAGTGTGAGGGACCTCATCAGTCTTTGCTACACTTCGTGTTTTTGTCACCCGTATGATCTTGCAGGTGGCTGGCTCTATCTGCTTCCAAAAGGCCATCAGGTGGGCATGACTTGCAAACCTGTGGGACATACGTGTTACATTTCTATATGTTAAGTGTCCATACACAACATTAAATTGCAAGCATGTTAGCATCCTTATTGACAGTTATACAACATCTTAGAACATTTGGCACTAAGGTCAGAAGCTGGACCACGCACACGTCAGTCCTTTTGCTTACTGCTCTTCTCAGTATTTTAAAATACAATTAATGTGCTAGTAGATAGCCTAGATCTAGATAGTTTTAGATAGATACTTTACTCATCCCGAGGGAAATTCAAGGTTTCCAGTAGCTTACAACAACACACATCACACATGCAACATTTAAACAGATAATAATCCTAGTCATTGTTGACAGCTCAAATACATAGGCCTATATATTAAACACATTGGACATTTTAATTTACCTTGTGAAAAACCTTATGTCATCATCAGATCCAGCAAACCGCTCCAATCAGAACTTGCTGCTGATAGTTATCTTCTCAATTTGATTTCGGAGCCTTGCTATCTCTACACTAAGTTATTCATTGTGGTCAAGGGACATATCCAGCGCAGCAGGTTCAGTACTGTTGCAGTAGTCATGGTCAGGAGGACAGTCCAATTCCACAGACGGATCATTCATGGTTTCTGTGTTGGGACGCTCGGTCCTTTCCCAAACTCCGGGCCGTGGGGCTGGAAGACTAAAATTGTTCCATTGAAACAGCACTGGAACAGCTCCCTTCTTCAGACGTCTGCGCCCAGCTGAGTCACATCTTCACTTAGAAAGTGTCGGCTGCAGACTCATGTGTTTGTTGTAAGAAAGTTGACTCATCGAATGTTAATCACCCACCGTTTATGTAATTCACTGTCTTTGGGAAAAGTTAAAAAAACTAACAGAAGAATTGCATCTGACAGACACTGTACATTGCGGCACACAGCAGTGAATGCTGGAAGAGCTGTCATCCCGTTTTTGAAAGGACACTTTCGTACGTTTACACGTCATCGTGTTATAAGTCAAGATGAAGTATTACAAGTAAAAACATTAACATAAACATTAAGATAAACGACGAAAATTATCCGTTTCGGATGTTTTTGACGACAAGCATTCAATGCAAGCATACGGTAGCATAGCATTCTACGATAACCGGAAGTTTACATCCATCCTGAGATTTAACCGGAAATACGTCATGCTCGCCTGTGCATATCGCCTATTGCCTAGAAAAGATGATGTCCAATCTATAGGTAATCTGTCTTTCCCTCAACACCTCATGGCATGTTATGTTATCTTATCTTGCTGTATACAGATCTAAATGTTGTTAGCCAATCACAGACTGTGTTGTTACCAGTTCCAGTAGCCTACATCAGACAACAAATAAGAGTTGTGGCCATGGCTTTCAGTCGAATAGAGGAGTTCATAGGCTTTCCCAGAGGGTCCGTGCTATTCGGAATCCTTGGGATGTCCCTACCTCAATCAAGTATAAATGTAAATTGTTAAGTTTAGTGTTAGTTAAGGGTTATAGTTTAGGGTTTAGGGTTCAGGGTAGGGACGTCCCAAGGAATCCGGATAGCAGTGACCGTTCATAGAGTGAGAGACGGGCACGGTATTTGAAATCTCGGCGGCGACACAGACATTCATTTTTATTACTTTTTTTTACAAGCGGCAGATCTGCCCCAATAGTTAACTTAGAGACGATTAAAATAATTACCAAGGTGTGCTTGATCCGATTGAGGAGTAAGTAGGCTATATTTAAGTTGTGATATCGTTAGGAAATATTTAGGCCTACTGTGTTGATAAGGCAAATTTGGTTTATTTGAAAATAATTACTTTTTGTTGATAACCAGTTGATAACATATTGTCGAAAGCACGTAGGCAATATTATTTACTGTGTCGATAGGGGAGTAGGCTAGTGTACAATAATAACGTAATTTGATGTGCCAGTATTATTTATTTCATTGCGGAATTAAATTGTGAATGAAAATATGCACACGTGGTGCTGTAGGATATATATATATATATATATATTTTTACATTGTAATACACTACCCCTACATGCCATTGTACTATAGGATATATACATATTTTACATTGTAATACACTACCCCTACATGCCATTGTGTGCTGGAGCTATGGGTTTATTTTTCCACTGTCACTATGCCTACACATTCACACTCGAACTGAATTGAATGGGAGATGCATAACTACTTTTCACTGAAGAAGGGAACGAGGTATGACATACAACTTCGATCGAAGACCTTAAAATCATGCCTGACAAGATCAATGAAATCATAACGGTATCCTAATATAGTGTGGATACAGGAGTAGCCTATTCTACAATAATGTAACTATGTGCTAGTATTATTTATCTAATTGATAAATTAAATTGTAAATGTGGATGGGTACACTACTTCATTCACTGATTACGGTATTGTACAAGGTAGATACAGGAGTAGCCTATACTCTACAATAATAATGTCATTGAATGTGCTATTGTATAATTTATTTCAATGATTAATGAAATTGTAAATGGGGATGGGTACGCTACTTCATTCAGGGAATACTGAATGTCTTGCTATCTCTGGGAGTATGTTAATGAAGGCTTTTCAGCTGTTGAACTATGGCAAGGTCGAACTAATTTCTAAATCTATATATTTTTTTAGTCAACAAGTGATGAGCCAGAGCAACCAATCAGCATCACTGTAGCTGTTCTACCCACCACCCACACTGCTCTCTCTCCACAAGCAACCACATCCTCTTCTCCTGTTCAACTAATTTGCTGCCACACTGAAAAGGACTGTACATACATACCTCTGTGCCCATCTCATTGCAACATGATCCATCCAAGGCCAAAGCTGGACGCCTAAAATGTGAGAAATGTAAACAAGATGCTACAGTAGTGTGTGTGTGTGTGTTTGTGCAATAAATAATTGTTCATTGGTGGTGGGGAGTTAAGATAACAAATACTATGAAACATCCCCACTTTTAGCACACATTTGCAAGCAGGCAAAGTAATCTTCTATGTGTGCTGAGGCATGTGTGATCACTTAACATTGACAGGACCGACTAAAAAAGACATGCTCACATGCAAACAAAAGATAACATGTGTCTAACTTGCACCGTTATGCAATTATTAGGAGACTAGATACATATCACTAATCCTGGCTACCAATGTTCTAGCATTCATTTATTGAGGCATGCAGATCAGAGATGTCAATGTGGTACCCAAGCATATATTTTGACATACCTGATAAACCTGTAACCTGTGTGTTTGCTTGATTACGTCTGTCTCCTACCCTGACCACTATACTCTGCTCCTGTTCTCCAGGACCTAGGGGTTCTGCCTAACACCCAAACATGGATCCACCCGATGTCCTCCATTACCGTCCACCATCCAACTTTTCATTACATCAGCTACTGTTATTGTCATGTTGTCATTATCTGCTAAGAAAGATCAAGAAAACTATCATACTGGGCACATAATGTGAGATTCACAGATTAGCTAAAAACATTAGCACTGCAAACACTCAGAACACAGAGAGCAGCAGCGCCTGGACTTTGCAGTCTCCCTCTTCGAGTCCCTCTTCAGAGACTGACTGCTTGTTGAAAACAAGTGACTGGCAGAACCTCCCATCCACACAGCACCCACCTCCTCTCTATTCCACACACCAGAATTCAGTATTTCAGTCTATGATTGCCATGTGAGTGTACAAAAAAATCTGTGAAAGTAAATTGACACACGTACCAAAAAAATATCAACGTTTATATATTTAAATCTAAAATATTGGCAAATTGATTTTCACAGCTGTTTCATAAGGTGTTCATTATTGTAAATTGTAAGGTATCCCTTGATGGTATTTGTTAGTTCAACATGATTCATTGTTGTATCCTTGGACATACAATAGATATATATTCAACCACAAGGGTGTACTAATGAGCTATGATTTTATCATAATAGAGGACTACTGAAATAATGTTATTTCAGGGTAGATAAGGGAAGGCCTGTTTAAAATGAAAACATGCCAGCCAGACAATCAAGTGTATGAATCAAATGTATTTGCATATGAATGGAGTGGAAATCAGCTGACTTTGTGATCTGTAAGGTAAGTAACATGAATGTGTTGGGGGGCATCGAAATGATATGATTTTTTTTTTTACCCCGATGCCTGTTTATTCATAAAAAGCAGAAGATGGTAAATAACATGAATCACAATGGTTAGCCTATGTGAATTAATAGGAAAACAAAAACGTAATAATAGGGCAAAGGGCACTAAACACACTGACTATAGGATTCATATCATGTTGCTAGTGTAGGAGGGGATATGGAGAGTTTACTAACCAGTGGAGGGCAAAATTGCTACTTTGAATACAGAGTTAAGCTGGTGTTCAGCCCCACCTTTCCTCACAAGGGAATGTCTGGGAATGTTAATCTGAATAAATTGCTTTTCTACTGGTAAGGCCTGTCAAACAAGAATTTACTTACAGGCCAGAACAAGTCACTTTATAAGGTTACAATTATCTTACAGCACCTAAAGAACAGGTATAGTTTCAAGCAGGAACATGCAAATATAAGATACTTGCTATTGGTGCTCATACATTCCCACGCCCAGTATGTTTAAGAAGGAGTCTTCCACCAGTGGAACATTGTGAAGGTTATCTATCTACCTGTGCTGAGGACCACAACAGCTTCTTCTACCTAACCAGACCAACAATGCCGATTTTTGTGGTGCACACAAACGTATGCAGGGATAACGTCCCTGTAGAACTTCTATCTGAAGCTACAGCGAAATTGGCCGAAGCTATGGAATTACCGGTTAAGGTGAGTTTCAGAATCTCTATTTAGATTCTATATTGAGAATCTAGAAGGTTGTCGATACAGTAAAAGTATGTGTTAAACTGTCCCACAGGGTGAAGACGTTAATTCAACATCTATTCCACGTTGGTTCAATGCAATTTTATTGAAATGACGTGGAAAGAACATTGATTCAACCAGTGTGTGCCCAGTGGGGTGCTCTCCGTCTCTCAGAGCTCCTCAGCACAGGAAGTTAATAGAAATGTTCACTCTGTTGGAGCTCATGGAACAATCTAGATAAGAGATCATCTATTTATTATAGAGGCTGCATCCATTACAAAGGGTATAGCTATTTGTTTCACTGGCATACATGGTCTGTGTCAACACTGGGTTCATAATGATTATTTGCATTTTAGAACAAAGTTATATGCTAAACATAGTGACAAGTCTCCCATGTCTTTTGCAGTACTTTGCAATAAATATAGTGGCGGACCAGTTGATGACTTTTGGGGGAACGACTGCCCCGTGTGCTCACTGCTCCCTCAACAGTATTGGATCTTTCAGTGAGGAAAAGAACCTGCAGTATTCCAAACTATTGTGTGGACTGCTCAAAAAACACCTGGGTATCTCCCCTGACAGGTATAATGGAATGCACACACACGCTCGCACACACATTGAAACACGCAATTAACGCATTAAATCTGTCTTGCAGGATGTATGTGGACTTCTTTGACATGGAGCCACAAAATGTGGCCTGGGACAACAAAACTTTCAAAGTTTTAATCGACGCCAAGAATGCTAAAACATTAAATGAGAAGTGAATGCATGCCCAGTCAAGTGACCTTTGATGTAACAATAAATTGAACGCTGTTTATTGTTATCTGGTTGTGTGTCATTGTGTAATGGACCATTCAATATTTGTAAAAACAAGGAAATAAGTAGGAATATGTAGCTGTCCCTGAGCCATGGATGGTTTCTGTACTTAAAAAACTAGTGGCCCCAGAAACAGTTTATCTTATAGAGGGCTCAGAATGCCACAGCACAGCCCACAGGTGAGACTACTTCTGCGCAATCGCCTTCACATGATGATCCCCTTGAAGCACGTTCTAGGGGGCGGGACCCAGCCGTCTAACGTTATTAGGTAGCTAGCTGTGTACAGTCAGCGCATATTGTTACACACTTTGTGGCACTAGGATGAGAGATTGAACGTTTCCAACTAGCTGATTGACACGAACCATTTGTCAGCGTTTGGCAAGTATTAAGGAAACTTTCTATTCGAGTCAAATGAAGCTGCTACCACTCCTGTGGTATCACAAGCTAGCTAGGTTAACGTTAGCTAGCTTGCTAACATTTGCTATTGTGCTAGCAAGAAAAGCAGGACATATGCTGGACAACATTCTGCTATCTAGCTAACTAGTATCTCTGGTAGTGCTAACTAGCTATGACGCTAATAATGTCTTAAATATCTAGCTATTTCTAACAGGTAAGCATTTTGATTGCCTGAATGGCTATTGGTCGCTGAGCTTCCCTATTTCACTGGCAAGATGACAGTCCACACTCCATGGTCACCCTTATCATGTATTTGACAGTTTGTTTGACACACACACATTTGACAGGGTGGACTCCCTGGGTGCTGGTGTAATCTGGAAGCTAGGTGCCAGTTTCATAGCTTGTTGAACTCACTGAGAGGCAAGGCAACTATGAACTTTAGAAGTTAAGTGTTTTTTTTCTTTCTTCCAGTGTTGAATTGATGTTGTTGCAGCTATGTCAGAGTTCATCCTAACCTTCCAATACCAGCTCAATGGAGTCATGGAAACTATCCTCAAAACCGCCGTGCATGAGATCACTCGGCTGGTGAAGGACAACTTCCTGGAGGAAGTGACAGGGAGCAAGCAGGAAGTGGACGTCTTGAAGGAGAGGCTGCAGAGGTGGAGGGACAGAGAGGAGGAGAGGAAGAGGAGGGAAGTTGAAGAGAAAGAGCAGAGAAAGAAGAGGGAAGAGAGAGAGCAGAGGGGGATGTGTAGGAGATGTGGTTGTGCTGGAGACACTGAGGAGAGAGAAGAGGCTCTGTTAGGTGAGTGAGGAGATATATATATATATATATATATATATATATATATAAACACACACACACACACACATGATATAGGATCTCTAATTTTGTACTGTTTTGTCCTCTGCAGTAGAGGAACGTTGTGTTATCGAACAGGAGATCTTCCAGCCAGGTGGACCCAACACTCTCCCAGAGAGAGAGGGTCCACAGGAAACGGCCACACCCAGCTCTTCCTGTGTCTCTGAAAGGATGGAAGAGATGGAGGCCCATGTCGTCAGCATCAAAGAGGAGCATGATGACTGGGGGGATCTGGTTACCCAGATGATCACATCCACAGATTCCCCCATAATGAGCCAGAGTCGTCTGCAGAGATTGAGCTCACATCATGGGGCCAGTGAGCTTCTTCCTCCAGCACCACGGGCCAGGAAAGAGCATCACCTACTCCCAAGGTCAGTGATACCCACTCAGGGGACAGAGCATGCTGTGGGGGCCTTCGAGACCAGCCCCTACGGCATGAGCATCAACACAACGGCAAAGCTGAGGGTCAAACCCTACAGCTGCCCACACTGTGGGAAGAGCTTCCCTCAGCTCCGAAACCTGAAAGACCACCAGAAGTACCACCACACAGGGAAGAAGGCCTTCACCTGCTCCCAGTGCAGTAAGGGCTTTGTGTACATGTCCCACCTCAGGGTACACATGCAGCGCCACACAGGGGAGAGGCCGTTCAGCTGCTCTCAGTGTGGGAAGAGCTTCAGCCTTCAGAGCGGCTTGAAGAGACACAGGGTCATTCACACTGCAGAGATGCCTTACCACTGCACGGACTGTGGGAACAGATTCAATTCTAGAGCGGACATGAAAAGACATGAACAGATTCATGCAGCAAGGTAGACCTTTGAGATGAAGCAGGTTGATTGAAAAAATCAGAGGGGGGAAATAACTACCCACGTGTACTATGTTCAATGTGTTGTTGCTGATGCATTTAATGTTGAGAGGAATAAAACACATTATGAATACATTTTTCTCATCCTTTCTTAAATGATTCGTCAAATGTTGTCACATACACAAACCGATTCATTAAAATAGTAATAAGTAATTAGCCTTGTCCGAACCACAACGGGCAAAAGAGTAACAGATATCTTCCTCTGGCAAATAAATACATTTGACAGATTCCAACATCAAATAAAAATATTTACGAGTTCTGCGCAATGGCATTCGCAGTATGATCACCTCGATGTCACGGACGAGGGGGCGGGAACCAACCTCTCCAGTAGCCGTCTAGCTAGCAGCTGTCATTGTACCTCAGTGGTAGCCGTTAGCTTATTAAAGTAACGTTAGCTAGCTAGTTACCCATCTTTGTTACCGCTGTGTAAAGTTATAGGAGACCTATGATATTGTAACTAGCTGATTTGTTGAAGCACAACAAAAACCCATTTTTGTAAAGTGGTAAGCTTATTTTGTCAAATGGTTAGAAAGCTGCTACTACTCTGTGTTATTATGTGTAGCTCAAGCTAGCTTAGCTAACTAGCAAGCTTGAGAAATACATTATTGAATACACCTAACCACAAGTAAAAAGTGGTGTAAGGGTTTATTAATTTGTTCATTACGAGCATGTTTCTGGTCTAAATCATTGGTAGGTGAGCTGCCTAATACTGACATGTAATTTGAGGCACATCAAGACCACATTTGGTGTTTTTGACAGCTTGCCCCTGTTTCCAGGAGGAAGATCCCTGACTCTCTGGGCACTGGTGTGATCTGGAGGAGGCTAAATCCCAGTCTTTCCATTATAGTGAACCAAACTGGGAAACGAGGGGCAGCTCATCCATAGAAGACTGGCTGTGAACTCTGGGACTGGTACCGATAAGGGAAGGGGGGGTTGATTTTCCAGTGTTGAGTTGATGTTGTTGCAGCTATGTCAGAAGCCATCCTCACCTTCCAGTACCAACTCAATGGAGTCATGGAAACGGTCCTGAAAACCGCGGTGCATGAGATCACTCGGCTGGTGAAGGACAGCTTCCTGGAGGAAGTGACGGGGGGCAAGCAGGAAGTTGACGTCTTGAAGGAGAGGCTGCAGCAGTTTGAGCAGAGATGGAGGGACGGAGAGGAAGAGAGGAAGAGGAGGGAAGTTGAAGAGAAAGAGCAGAGGGGGATGTGTAGGAGATGTGGTTGTGCTGGAGACACTGAGGAGAGAGAAGAGGCTCTGTCAGGTGAGTGAGGAGAGATGCACGAACACACACACACACACACATACCTGATATAGGATCTATAACTTTGCTCTGTCCTCAGCAGCAGAGGAAGGATGGGTTATCAAACAGGAGATGTTCCAGCCAAGTGGACCCAGCGCTCTCCCAGAGAGAGAGGGTCCACAGGAATTGGCCAATCCCAGCTCTTCCTGTGTCTCTGAAAGGATAGAAGAGAGCGAGGCCCATGTGGTCCATATCAAAGAGGAGCCAGAAGACTCAGGGGACTTGGTTACCCAGATGATCACATCCACAGATTCCCCCATAATGAGCCTGAGTCGTCTGCAGAGATTGAGCTCAAACGCTGGGGCATGGGCCAGTGAGCCTCCACCTCTACTCCCAGCACCATGGGCTAGTGAGCCTCTTCCTCCAGCACTATGGGCCAGGGAGCCGCTACCTATACCTCCAGCACCATGGACCAGGAAGGAGCAGCACCTACTCTCAAGGTCAGTGATACCCACCCAGGGGACAGAGCGTGCTGCGGGGGCCCTCGAGACCAGCCCCTACGGCCTGAACATCAACACAACGGCACAGCTGAGGGTCAAACCTTACAGCTGCCCACACTGTGGGAAGAGCTTCCCTCAGCTCCGAAACCTAAAAGACCACCAGAAGTACCACCACACAGGGAAGAAGGCCTTCACCTGCTCCCAGTGTTTTAAGGGCTTTGTGTACATGTGCCACCTCAGGGTACACATGCAGTGCCACATGGTGGAAAGGCCGTTCAGCTGCTCTCAGTGTGGGAAGAGCTTCAGCCTTCAGAGCAGCTTGAAGAGACACAGGATCATTCACACTGCAGAGAGCCCTTACCACTGCACGGACTGTGGGAACAGATTCAATTCTAGAGCAGACCTGAAAACACATGAACAGATTCATACAGCAAGGTAGTCACTTTGTTGCTTTTTGTGCTATTGCTCTGTCTGCGTGCTGCTTGTCCTATGTTGCTCTGTATGTGCTCACTGCACATTCTTTGTCTGTATTGTTATTGTTTTTAATAACCTGCCCTGGGACTGCGGTTGAAAATTAGCCTGCTAGCTAAAACCGGACACTTTTACTGAAACATTGATTAATTTGCACTGACCCTGTAAAAATAAACTCAAACTCAAGGTAGATATTTGAGATGGGTGACAGGTAGCATAGCGGTTAAGAGCGTTGGGCCAGTATCCGGAAGGTTGCTGGTTCTAATCCCCAAGCCGACTTGGTGAAAAATATGTCTGTGGCCTTGAGCAAGACACTTAACCCTAATTGCTCTGGATAAGAGTCTACTAAAATGTAAAAATGAGATGGAGCGGGTTCATTTTGAAAATCAAAGGGGGAAAACAACTGCCCACGTGTACTATGTTCAATGTATTGTTGCTGATGAATTTTATGTTGAGAGGAATAAAAGTATTTATGAAGAAATTATTCTCATCCTTTCATAAATGGTTGGTCAAAAGGTGTTATTAACTGTGACATACACACACAGATATCTTAAAAGTAAAGTAGTAATAAGTAAGTAGCCATGTCAGAACCACAACGGCCCATAGAGTAACAGATATCTTCCTCTGGAAAATAAATACATTTGACAGCGATTCCCACGTCAAAGAAAAAAATTGATGAGTTCTGCGCAATCGCAGTATTATCACCAAGATGTCACAGACCAAAGGGGCGGGACCCAACCGCTACAGTCTATTGTCGTCACTAGTTACCACAGACACAAAGTATTAAACCCCGCATGTTTTCAATTTCTCTTATTAAAATGTGATTTTGGACCTAACTTTAACCACACCGCTAACCTTATGCGTAACCCTACCCCTAATCTTAAATTAAGACCAAAAAGCATTTTTTTAATTTAATGAATTCTTGCGATATAGACAATTCTGACTTTGTGGCTGTGTTACCTAGTGGAAACCCCAGTCTAGCTAGTAGCTGTTAGCTAGCTTTTTACAGTAGCTAGCTACCTGTCGCTGTTACCTCCGTGTACAGTTATAGTAGATATAAAATGTTTGTAACTAGTTGATTTGTTGATGCACAACAAAAAACAACGTTTGGGGAATTGGTAAGAATATTTGCTGAAAGGTCAGAAAGCTGCTACTACCCTGTGCGATTGTATGTAGCTAAAGTTAGCTTAGCTCGCAAGCAGGCTAGAGAAACTAATTTGATACGTCTAACCACAGTCAAAAAGTGGTGTAGATAAGGGTTAGGGTTTATTCATTTGTTCGTTACAAGCATGTTGCTGGGCTAAATCATTGGTAGGTGCGCTGGCAATATATTTGAGGCACAACCAAGACCACATTTGGTGTATTTGACTGCTTGCCCCTGTTTCCAGGAGGAAAATCCCTGACTCTCTGGGCACTGGTGTGATCTGGAGGAGGCTAAATCCCAGTCTTTCCATTATAGTAAACCAAACTGGGAAACAAGGGGGGCAGCTCATCCATAGAAGACTGGCAGTGAACTCTGGGACTGGTACTAATAAGGGAAGGGGGGGGTGATTCTCCAGTGTTGAGTTGATGTTGTTGCAGCTATGTCAGAAGCCATCCTCACCTTCCAGTACCAGCTCAATGGAGTCATGGAAACGGTCCTCAAAACCGCCGTGCATGAGATCACTCGGCTGGTGAAGGACAGCTTCCTGGAGGAAGTGACACGGAGCAAGCAGGAAGTGAACGTCTTGAAGGAGAGGCTGCAGCAGTGTGAGCAGAGGTGGAGGGACGGAGAGGAGGAGAGGAAGAGGAGGGAAGTTGAAGAGAAAGAGCAGAGAAAGAAGAGGGAAGAGAGAGAGCAGAGGGGGATGTGTAGGAGATGTGGTTGTGCTGGAGACACTGAGGAGAGAGAAGAGGCTCTGTCAGGTGAGTGAGGTGAGATGCGCACACACACACAAACAATATAGGATCTATAACTTTGTTCTGTTCCATTCTCAGGAGCAGAGGAAGGTTGTGTTATCAAACAGGAGATCTTCCAGCCAGGTGGACCCAGCGATCTCCCAGAAAGAGAGGGTCCACAGGAAACGGCCACACCCAGCTCTTCCTGTGTCTCTGAAAGGATGGAAGAGAGGAAAGCCCATGTGGTCCATATCAAAGAGGAGCCCGATGACGGGCGGGACTTGGTTACCCAGATGATCACATCCACAGATTCCCCCATAATGAGCCGGAGTCATCTGCAGAGATTGAGCTCACATCCTGTGGGATGGACCAGTGAGCCTCTTGCTCCAGCACCACAACCATGGACCATGGAGCCTCTTCCTCCAGCACCATTGGCCAGGGAGCCTCCAGCTCTACCTCCAGCACCATGGTACAGGAAGGAGCAGCACCTACTCCCAAGCTCAGTGATACGCACCCAGGGGACAGAGTATACTGTGGGGGCCCTCGAGACCAGCCCCTACAGCCTGAGCATCAACACAACGGCACAGCTGAGGGTCAAACCTTACAGCTGCCCACACTGTGGGAAGAGCTTCCCTCAGCTCCGAAATCTCAAACACCACCAGAAGTACCACCACACAGGGAAGAAGGCCTTCACCTGCTCCCAGTGCGATAAGGGTTTTGTGTACATGTCCCACTTCAGGGTACACATGCAGCGCCACACGGGGGACAGGCCGTTCAGCTGCTCTCAGTGCGGGAAAAGCTTCAGCCTTCAGAGTGGCTTGAAGAAACACAGGGTCATTCACACTGCAGAGATGCCTTACCACTGCACGGGATGTGGGAACAGATTCAATTCTAGAGCGGACCTGAAAAGACATGAACAGATTCATGCAGCAAGGTAGACCTTTGAGAAGAAGCAGGTTGATTTAGAAAATCAGAGGGGGGAAATAACTGCCCACGTGTACTATGTTCAATGGATCTATAGTTGTTGATGCATTTCATGTTGAGAGGAATAAAACTATTCATGAATAAATTATTCTCATCCTTTCTTAATAAATGATTGGTCACACAGTGTTATTTATTTGTTACATACACACACAGATATCTTAAAAGTGAAAGAGTAATAAGCAAGTAGCCTTGTCTGAGTCCGAACGGCCCATAGAGTAACTTACTCTGGCAAATAAATATATTTGGAACTGCGCTTTAGACCGATTCTAACATCAAAGGAAAATATTGACCAGATCTGCGCAATCGCATTGGCAGTATGATCACCTCGATGTCACAGATCAGTGGGGGCGGGACCCATCCTCTACTGTCTAGTTAGGTATTAGTTTAGCTCTAATGGATAATATGTGCTATGATGTACAGTAGTGTTGGGGAAACGAAGCTTCCTGAAGCATTGAGCATTTCCAGCTAATTGTGTCGAAAATAGGTAAATTACTCGAGGCTTTGATCAACACGTACACTCGTGGCACCTGCTGGTCAAAATAATTTAGAATAGCCAAATTATTATAGTTGACGTCAGGGTAGCCACAAATAAAATATTTGGGATCACTTTTTTGTCTTCCACCGAAACCAATGGCAAAGCAATCGGGGTTGTTCCACAAAACGAAGATTCGGACGTCATTGATCACGTGCTTCTGATAAAGCCATACAAGCATCCGTACACTGCTTCGAAATAAACTGCTTAGCGATTTGTACGCATGCCTCGGATTTCCGGTTTTAAACGCGACATCACTAATATACAGTAGCTACCTGTCTCTTTTACCTCTTTATATAGTTCTAGGAGAGATGGGTAGGATGTTTGTAACTAGTTGATTTGTTGACCCACAACAAAAAACAACGTTCGAAAAGTGGTAAGCATATTTTTATTTGTGTCAAATGGTCAGAAAGCTGCTACACAACCCTGTGTTATTAGCTTAGTTAGCTAGGTGCTTTTAGAAACGCGGGTGTATTTACACACTAGCGTTGCTTTCTATTGTATTGGGTTGCACAAAAACAGTCCCGTGGGAAACCAGGAATTAAATACAATTCCATTTCAACTTACTGTGCAGGTGGGCAGGACGGTTAGTCATTATGGCGGGGGAATTTGAGACATATCTAAAGGATCTTATTATTAAACAGTGTAAGTAAATACACATGCGTTGCTAAAATCACCTACTAGCTAGCAAGCTTGAGAAATGTGTTGTTTGGTTTACCTAACCACAGCCAAAAGTGGTGTAAGTAAGGGTTTATTAATTTGTTCGTTACATGCACGTTTCAGGGCTAAATCATTGATAGGTGAACCTTATATTACTGACAAGATAATAGAATCACATCAAGACCACATTTGGTGTATTTGACAGCTTGCCCCTGTTTCCAGGAGGAAGATCCCTGTCTCGGCACTGGTGTGATCTGGAGGAGGCTAAATCAGTCTTTCCATTATAGTGAACCAAACTGGGAAACAAGGGGGGCAGCTCATCCATAGAAGACTGGCTGTGAACTCTGGGACTGGTACCGATAAGGGAAGGGGGGTTGATTTTCCAGTGTTGAGTTGATGTCCAGTGTTTCCAGTGTTCAGCTATGTCAGAAGCCATCCTCACCTTCCAGTACCAACTCAATGGAGTAATGGAAATGGTCCTCAAAACCGCCGTGCATGAGATCACTCGGCTGGTGAAGGACAGCTTCCTGGAGGAAGTGACACGGAGCAAGCAGGAAGTGGGCGTCTTTAAGGAGAGGCTGCAGCAGTGTGAGCAGAGATGGAGGGACGGAGAGGAAGAGAGGAAGAGGAGGGAAGATGAAGAGAAAGAGCAGAGAAAGAAGATGGAAGAGAGAGAGCAGAGGGGGATGTGTAGGAGATGTGGTTGTGCTGGAGACACTGAGGAGAGAGAAGAGGCTCTGTCAGGTGAGTGAGGAGAGATATACACTACCATTCAAAAGTTTGGGGTCACTTAGAAATTTCCTCGTTTTCGAAAGAAAAGCATTTTTTTTGTCCATTAAAATAACATCAAATTGATCAGAAATACAGTGTAGACATTGTAAATGTCTATTGTAGCTGGAAACGGCAGATTTTTTTTTTTTAATGGAATATCTACGTAGGTGTACAGAGGCCCATTAACAGAAACCATCAGTTCTGTGTTCCAATGGCACGTTGTGTTTGCTAATCCAAGTTTATCATTTGAAAAGGCTAATTGCTCATTAGAAAACCCTATTGCAATTATGTTAGCACAGCTGAAAACTGTTGTGCTATAGAAGCAATAAAACTGGCCTTCTTGAGACTAGTTGAGTATCTGGAGCATCAGCAATTGGGGGTTCGATTACAGGATCAAAATGGCCAGAAACAAATAACTTTCTTCTGAAACTCATCAGTCTATTCTTGTTCTGAGAAAAAATGGCTATTCCATGCGAGAAACTGAAGATCTCGTACAACGCTGTGTACTACTCCCTTCAAAGAACAGCGCAAACTGTCTCTAACCAGAATAGAAAGAGGAGTGCGAGGCCACGGTGCACAACTGAGCAAAAGGACATATACATTAGTGTCTAGTTTGAGAAACAGACGCCTCACAGGTCCTCAACTGGCAGCTTCATTAAATAGTACCCGCAAAACTGGTAAAAATGGCTTTTTCTTTGCAACTCTGCCTAGGTCAGCATCCCGGAGTCGCCTCTTCACTGTTGACGTTGAGACTTGTGTTTTGCGGGTACTATTTAATGAAGCTGCCAGTTGAGGACCTGTGAGGCGTCTGTTTCTCAAACTAGACACTAATGTATATGTCCTTTTGCTCAGTTGTGCACCGTGGCCTCACACTCATCTTTCTATTCTGGTTAGAGACAGTTTGCACTGTTCTGTGAAGGGAGTAGTACACAGCGTTGTACAAGATCTTCAGTTTCTTGGCAATTTCTCACATGGAATAGCCTTCATTTCTCAGAACAAGAATAGACTTACAAGTTTCAGAAGAAAGTTATTTGTTTCTGGCCATTTTGATCCTGTAATCGAACCCACAATTGCTGATGCTCCAGATACTCAACTAGTCACAAGAAGGCCAGTTTTATTGCTTCTTTAATCAGCACAACAGTTTTCAGCTGTGCTAACATAATTGCAAAAGGGTTTTCTAATGATCAATTAGCCTTTTAAAATGATAAACTTGGATTGGCAAACAAAATGTGCCATTGGAACACAGGACTGATGGTTGCTGATAATGGACCTCTGTACGCCTATGTAGATATTCCATTAAATATCAGCCATTTCCAGCTACAATAGCCATTTACAACATTAACTATGTCTACACTGTATTTCTGGTGTAGCTCAGTTGGTAGAGCATGGCGTTTGCAACGCCAGGGTTGTGGGTTTGATTCCCACAGGGGGCCAGTATGGAAAAAATAAAAATGTATGCACTCACTAACTGTAAGTCGCTCTGGATAAGAGCGTCTGCTAAATG
The DNA here is from genome assembly GCF_020615455.1 of Coregonus clupeaformis. Taxonomy (NCBI): domain Eukaryota; kingdom Metazoa; phylum Chordata; class Actinopteri; order Salmoniformes; family Salmonidae; genus Coregonus; species Coregonus clupeaformis. Next base: position 23,528,666 of record NC_059193.1, read on the forward strand.
ACTAAAATGTAAATGTGACCCCAAACTTTTGAACGGTAGTGTGTGTGTGTATATGTGTATGTATATATATATATACACACACAGTGAGGGGAAAAAAGTATTTGATCCCCTGTTGATTTTGTTTGTTTGCTCACTGACAAAGAAATGATCAGTCTATAATTTTAATGGTAGGTTTATTTGAACAGTGAGAGACAGAATAACAACAAAAAAATCCAGAAAAACGCATGTCAAAAATGTTATAAATTGATTTGCATTTTAATGAGGGAAATAAGTATTTGACCCCTCTGCAAAACATGACTTAGTACTTGGTGGCAAAACCCTTGTTGGCAATCACAGAGGTCAGACGTTTCTTGTAGTTGGCCACCAGGTTTGCACACATCTCAGGAGGGATTTTGTTCCACTCCTCTTTGCAGATCTTCTCCAAGTCATTAAGGTTTCGATGCTGATGTTTGGCAACTTGAACCTTCAACTCCCTCCACAGATTTTCTATGGGATTAAGGTCTGGAGACTGGCTAGGCCACTCCAGGACCTTAATGTGCTTCTTCTTGAGCCATTCCTTTGTTGCCTTGGCCGTGTGTTTTGGGTCATTGTCATGCTGGAATACCCATCCACGACCCATTTTCAATGCCCTGGCTGAGGGAAAGAGGTTCTCACCCAAGATTTGACGGTACATGGCCCCGTCCATCGTCCCTTTGATGCGGTGAATCTGTCCTGTCCCCTTAGCAGAAAAACACCCCCAAAGCATAATGTTTCCACCTCCATGTTTGACGGTGGGGATGGTGTTCTTGGGGTCATAGGCAGCATTCCTCCTCCTCCAAACACGGCGAGTTGAGTTGATGCCAAAGAGCTCCATTTTGGTCTCATCTGACCACAACACTTTCACCCAGTTCTCCTCTGAATCATTCAGATGTTCATTGGCAAACTTCAGATGGGCATTTATATGTGCTTTCTTGAATGGGGGGACCTTGCGGGCGCTGCAGGATTTCAGTCCTTCACGGCGTAGTGTGTTACCAATTGTTTTCTTGGTGACTATGGTCCCAGCTGCCTTGAGATCATTGACAAGATCCTCCCGTGTAGTTCTGGGCTGATTCCTCACCGTTCTCATGATCATTGCAACTCCACGAGGTGAGATCTTGCATGGAGCCCCAGGCCGAGGGAGATTGACAGTTCTTTTGTGTTTCTTCCATTTGTGAATAATCGCACCAACTGTTGTCACCTTCCACCAAGCTGCTTGGCGATGGTCTTGTAGCCCATTCCAGCCTTGTGTAGGTCTACAATCTTGTCCCTGACATCCTTGGAGAGCTCTTTGGTCTTGGCCATGGTGGAGAGTTTGGAATCTGATTGATTGCTTCTGTGGACAGGTGTCTTATACAGGTAACAAACTGAGATTAGGAGCACTCCCTTTAAGAATGTGCTCCTAATCTCAGCTCGTTACCTGTATAAAAGACACCTGGGAGCCAGAAATCTTTATGATTGAGAGGGGGTCAAATACTTATTTCCCTCATTAAAATGCAAATCAATTGATAACATTTTTGACATGCGTTTTTCTGGATTGTGTTGTTGTTATTCTGTCTCACATTGTTCAAATAAACCTACCATTAAAATTATAGACTGATCATTTCTTCGTCAGTGAGCAAATGTACAAAATCAGCAGGGGATCAAATACTTTTTTCCCTCACTGTGTGTGTATGTATGTGTATATATATATACACACACACACACACACCTGATATAGGATCTAAAACTTTGTTCTGTTCCATCCTCAGGAGAAGAGGAAGGTTGTGTTATCAAACAGGAGATGTTCCAGCCAGGTGGACCCAGTGCTTTCCCAAAGAGAGAGGGTCCACAGGAAACGGCCATACCAAGCTCTTCCTGTGTCTCTGAAAGGATGGAAGAGAGGAAGGCCCATGTGGTCCATATCAAAGAGGAGTCCGATGACTGGGGGGACTTGGTTACCCAGATGATCACATCCACAGATTACCCCATAATGAGCTTGAGTCGTCTGCAGAGATTGAGCTCACATCCTGGGGGATGGGCCAGGGAGCCTCTTGCTCCAGCACCATCACCATGGACCAGTGAGCCTCTTCCTCCAGCACTATGGGCCAGGGAGCCTTTACCTCCAGCACCATTGGCCAGAAAGCCTCCACCTCTACCTCCAGCACCATTGGCCAGGGAGCCTCCCCCTCTACCTCCCGCACCATTGACCAGGAAGTTGCGGCACCTACTCCCAAGGTCAGTGATACCCACCCAGGGGACAGAGCATGCTTTGGGGGCCGTCGAGACCAGCCCCTCCGGCCTGTGTATCAACACAATGGCAGAGCTGAGGGTCAAACCCTACAGCTGCTCACACTGTGGGAAGAGCTTCCCTCAGCTCCGAAATCTCAAACACCACCAGAAGTACCACCACACAGGGAAGAAGGCCTTCACCTGCTCCCAGTGCGGTATGGGCTTTGTGTACATGTCCCACTTCAGGGTACACATGCAGCGCCACACGGGGGAGAGGCCGTTCAGCTGTTCTCAGTGTGGGAAGAGCTTCAACCTTCAGAGTGGCTTGATGAAACACAGGGTCCTTCACACTTTAGAGAGAGACTTTACCACTGCAACGACTGTGGGAACAGATTCTATTCTAGAGCAGACCTGAAAAGACATGAACAGATTAATGCAGCAAGGTACACCTTTGAGATGAAGCAGGTTGATTTAGAAAATCAGAGGGGGGAAATAACTGCCAACGTGTACTATGTTCAATGTATCAATAGTTGCTGATGCATTTGATGTTGAGAGGAATAAAACTCTATATGAATAAATTATTCTCGTCCTTTCTTAATAAATGATTGGTCACACAGTGTTATTTATTTGTTACATACACACACATATATCTTAAAAGTGAAAGAGTAATAAGCAAGTAGCCTTGTCTGAGCCCGAACAGCCCATAGAGTAACTGTTGTGGAAAATAACCACTATACTTTATTACAAATAAGGTCTTACAGAGTTTTTGTTGCATCAAGAAATTACTTTATTAAAGTTTTCAACAAAGCCGATACCTGTCTGCAGAATGGCCCCCCCTTACAGTCTCCCTCCATTCTATATAGTCCTCTTCAGTTTTCCCGCTCTTTTATTGCTCCGCCCACTTCCTTTAGCCACTCTCAGAGACAAACTCAACTTTCATTAAGTTCAGAGTACTACAATCAATCAATCCTTATCTTGCAAAAACACTCATGTTTAGTTTAAACTCTGTTCAACCCTGGCTCTTTTCACTGTGTTTGAAGACAAAAACAAACGGCCCAATTCAGTTAGCCACAAAGAATGTTAACTATATGTTCATGATTAACTCAATTTTATCTGATAATCCATTAAAAATACACAATTTACTCTGGCAAATAAATACATTTGGAACTGTGCTTTGCTAACATCAAAGAAGATATGTACCAGATCTGCGCAGTCGCATTGGCAGTATGATTTCCTCGATTTCACAGATCAGGGGGCGGGACCCAACCAGTCCAGTTAGTTAGCTATTAGTTTAGCTATTATGGATCATCTGTGCTATAATATACAGTAGTGATGGGGAAACGAAGCTTGAAGCATTGAGCATTTCCAGCCAATTGTTTCGAAAATAGGTTAATTACTCGAGGCTTTGATCAACAGGTTGTACACTAGTGGCACCTGCTGGTCAAAATAATTTATAATAGCCGAATTATTACAGTAGCCATAGATAAATCTTTGGGGTGGCCTTTTTGTCTTTTAAAGAAACCAAGAGCAAACCAATCAGGTGGTTGTTCGACCACACGAAGATTCGGACGTCATTGATAACGTGCTTCTGATAAAGGGATACAAACATCGGCACACTGCTTCGACGTAAACTTTTTTCTTCTTCTTTTTTTTAATTTTATTTATATATATATATATTTTTTTATATATATTTTAATATATTTATTACATCACACGAATATTGTACAAAACCAAACAATATACAAATATCACACAACAAAAAATTGGACAAATAGACAGTTCTTTGACAAATTGCTATTTATACCATTCAGGGATGTTAAATAATACGCTAAATCAATTAGAAAAAAATCTGTAAAAAATTTTTGGACCCATGAACTTCATTTTATGGATCAAACATTTCCCCAATAAAATAAACTAATTCACAATGTATTGGCAGTCACTGTGCATGTATGTAAAATAAAAAATAACATCACATTTGGTAATGCTTACAGGTTGACCCATCTTATAACTAATGTGTATTTTCATATCTGTCCAAAATATTTCGCTATGCAAACAATCACAAAATAAAAGCTCTAGTCTCATTTTGCAATTCACAAAAGCTACACTTATTTTCTACATTAATTACATATTTATAAATAAGACTATTACAAGGATAATATCTGTGAAGGATATTGTAAGAGACTACTCTTACTTTATTAGTTATCAAATATTTATGTGGATTATGTGAAATGGGAACAACTGGAAACTCGAAAATTACGAGGTGAAGAAATCATGACGTCTGTGATCTTCATGTCGGAAAAGTCAGGAGTTCTAGAAAGAGGACGGAGTTGGAATTCCGAGTTAGATGACGGTTGAAATCGGAGCTCGTTTTTTTCCCGAGTTGATGTGAACGCACTGAAGTCGGAGATTTCCGAGTTCCCAGTTGTTTTGAACGCGGCAAACGATGCCAAACACATTTTTTTATATGTATTTATTTGTATTTATTTAAATCGTTAAAAAAATATATCTGACTTTTTAAAATGTATTAAACAGTAACATGTAAAACACAAACAGAACAGCCAGAGGGATTACACAAATAAATTAGGAAGAGAGAAATAATAATAATAATAATAATAATAATAATAATAATAATAATAATAATAATAATACAAATCCACATTATATCAAATCAGATACAGACATGTAACGAATATTTTTTTTTAAATGTTATTTTGTATACGTTTTAATGATTCTAAATAGTTTTCCAAATCTTCTTTTTTTATATATATATAAAAATGGGCTTTTTCTTCAAAAATATTTATTTGTGTATGAAACATTTTCCTAATAAAATAAAGAGATTTATGACATATTGACGTTCAATTGTGTTATCAGTGTAGTAACATATTTCAATGGTTGTATGCATTTTGTTGCCAAGATATAGTTATATATCAGTCCACAACACCTCACTATGTAAACAATTACAAAATAAGTGTTCAATAGATTCAGTTTCACTAGTAACATCAGGTATATATTTAGAAATCAGGCTATTACACGGGTAGAATCTATGGCTTCGAAGTAAACTGATTAGCGATTTTTACGCAAGCCTCGGAGTTCCGGTATCAAACGTGACATCACTAATGTACTGTATCTACCTGTCTCTTTTACCTCTGTTTACAGTTCTAGGAAAGTTAGCAAGGATGTTTGTAACTAGTTGATTTGTTGACGCACAACAAAAAACAACGTTTGGAAAGTGGTAAGCATATTTGTATTTGAGTGAAATAGTCAGAAAGCTGCTACGCAACCCTGTTATTATCTGTAGCTTAGCTAGCTAGGTGCTTTTAGCAACGCGGGTGTATTTACACTTTAGCGTTGCTTTCTATTGTATTGGTTTGCACAAAAACTGTCCGTGGGAGCCAGGATTTAAGTACCATTCCATTTCAATTTACTGTGCAGGGCAGGATGGTTAGTCATTATTGCGGGGGAATTTGAGACATATCTAAAGGATCGTATTATTAAATAGACTTCCCAAACGTGGGTGAAACTCAGCTTCACCTTCTTCTTCTTCTTCTTCTTCTTCTTCTTCATCATCTTCTTCTTCAGTGGGGTGGTTGGCATCCAACGTTATGGTGCATTACCGCCACCTACTGTACTGGAGTGTGGGCCAGAGACGGGGAGAAACTAAATCCTACCTTCCAACCCCGTTTCTCTTAAAAAATATAATAAAATATTTTAGATTATATCTAATTACGTTCTACTCAATATACTCTTTAAAGTAATTTCCTGTATCCCCTTCTCCCTCATACTAGATATCATCCTCTCTCTTTCCCTCTGATACTGCCCACACTGTAGCAATACATCCTCCACGGTCTCTATTTCCTGACAATAATCACACTTTCCTGATGGTTGCTTTCCTATCACATGTAATGTCTTATTCAACTGGCTGTGTCCCACCCTTAATCTTGTAAAAATAGCCTCCTCTCTTCTGTCCCTTCCTGCCGTCCTCCCTCCCCGACTTTCCTCTGTACTTGAAATAAAAGCCTTCCCTTATTATCTCTATTCCACTGCTCCTGCCATCTCTGCACCATCACTGTATATATCAGTCTTTTTGACCCTGCCTTGCTCATTGAAACTTCAACATCAACATCCCCACTACTAAGTGCTTGTTTAGCCTGTTCATCTACTGCCTCGTTCCCCTCCACCCCCACATGGGCTGGGACCCAAGTAAATCTTATCTGAATACCCATCTGTTTAATCCTGCCATGGGTTTGTAGCTCCTCATAAAGCAGGTCTTGTCAGCTACGTGAGCTAAAGGACTGGAGACTCATTAACACTGCACATGAATCAGAGCAAATAACTACTCTGTCTTGTTTGACTTCCTCCACCCACTGCAGGGCCAACAGTATGGCCATCAGCTCCGCCGTATATACAGCCAGATGATCTGTAATACATTTCCTGACTTCCACCCCACATTCCTGCACTACAAATGCTGACCCAGTACGTCCTGTCCTTGGATCCTTTTGAACCATCTGTGTAAATGGCCACAAAATCATGATACACAGTTTCCAGAAGTCTCTTAAAGAAATCAGCTGGATCAACACCCTCCCTATCTTTCTGTAGTCTCTCCAACACTTCTTGATCAACTACTGGAGGCGGGAGTAGCCATGGTGGATTTACAGGAATAACTACAGTTGGACTAAACTCCCTTCCATACAGTCCCATCTCCTTCGCCTGGGTATTACTCACCCACCCAAAGCTTGTGTTCTGTCTTCGCTCATGTTCCCAGCATGCCTGTAAAATCCCTTTCGCAAGATGAGACACCCCATGTCCTTGTAGGTTGACCCAATAATTAATTGCCAGCTGCTGCCTCCTAATCTGCAATGGCATATCCCCCATCTCCACCTGTAATGCAGCCACTGGGGACGTCTGAAATGCCCCACTACATATTCGGAGTCCTTGCCCCTGTATGACATTAGCCTTTCCAGTGAGGTCCGGGCTGCCGAACCATATGCTATACTTCCATAGTCTATTACAGATCGGATCAATGCAACATACATGGTCTTCAATGAGGAATGCCCAGTCCCCCACTCCTTCCCCGTCAGACAGCGCATCACATTTAGCACCAAGTTTCTCCCATATAACCTCAAGCATACCTCATCTCCCACCTTCCTCCTAGTAAAGAACACTGTTTGAGTTTTCTCTACAGAGAACCTGAATCCCCACATTAATGCCCACCGCTCTACCTCATAAATTGCTTCCTGTACCTTCCTGACTACGTATGGCACATTTCTTCCCCTCTTCCATAAGGCCCCATCATCTGCAAATAATGACCTCCCTATACCCGGCTGTACCTGAGAGTTAACATCATTGATCATGATTGAGAACAACAGAGGACTAATCACGCTCCCCTGTGGTGTACCGTTATCCACCAAGTAGCTGCCTGAAAAAGACTTCCCCACCCTCACCTGGATAGACCTTCCAAACAGGAAATCCTTTATCCAGTTGTACGTTCTTCCTCCTACCCCCATAATATCAAGCTTGATTAACAACCCCTCCTTCCACATCATATCATACGCCTTCTCCACATCAAAAAAGACAGCTACAACAGTCTCCTTGTTCACCTGAGCCTTCCTGACCTCTGCTTCTTAGCACTGGATCCATAGTTCCCCTACCCTTCCTGAACCGACTCTGATGTGGTGATACTAGCCCTCTGCTCTCCAGGAAGTCTCTGTTTAACCTTACCTCATGTCAAAATAAAATGCCTCCACAAGTTATTCATTTTTTGTCCACATATGTCGCACGTGCAGGACTTTTATTTTGACATGAGGTAAGCAGGGAGGGAGTGGGTCTACAACAGACCCACGTTTGGAAAGTCTGTTTATCACTGCAAGGACTGTGGGAACAGATTCTATTCTAGAGCGGACCTGAAAAGACATGAACAAATCCAGTGCAAGGTAGACCTTTGAGATGGAGCAGGTTAATTTGGAGAATTAGAGGGGGGAAATAATTGCCCACGTGTGCTATGTTCAATGTATTGTTGCTGATGCATTTAATGTTGAAAGGAATAAAACACATTATGAATAAATTATTCTCATCATTTCTTACTAAATTATTGGTCACACAGTGTTAACTGTTACATACACAAACAAATATCTTAAGTAAAAGAGTAGTAAGTAAGTGGCCTTGTCCGAATGAAAATGGCCCATAGAGTAACATAACTTACTCTGGAAATAAATACATGTGACAGAGATTCCAACGTTGAAGAAAAATATTTACGAGTTCTGCGCAGTCGCATTTGCAGTATGATCACCTTGATGTCACAGACCAGAGGGACGGGACCCAACCTCTCCAGTCTAGCCAAAGACAGAAGGGGTAACCCAGACAAGTCACAGGGTCTATAAAGCTGAAGCATCCGTTTGGAACGTTTTTTCACCACCAAATATGGTAGTCAGAGGAAGTCCAGTTGCGGGTAGTGGGAGATGATGGAACTAGGTGAAACTGGGCCGACTTTCTGCTAATTTTCTCATCAATGAAACATCTGATCTCAATACATTCTTATTTTCCCAAAATTATAATCTGTTACGAACACAGTGCACTAGGTTATATATACTTGACGCTTTGCCAACGTTTGAAAATATTGCGGTTGTTTAGGAGTGCAAGGTCGAATTGAGTTTGTGCACACGCGCACTTCACAGAGGAGGGGTTACCTAACGGAAATATGCAAATAATGCTACAACGTGCCAATAGGATCTCGCTAGCTCGTGCTTGGCTTTGCCCACTCCTTGCTTGTTCTGCCCACTATGCTTAATTTGCTCCCACTGTAAACGACACAGATGAACCATCTTGGTCTAGCCGTCTATCTAGTAACTGTTATCTTATTACAATAGCTAGCTAGCTAGCTGTCTTTGATACGTATGTGTATAGTTCTAGGAGAGATAGGATATTTGTAACTAGTTGATATGTTGACGAACAACAAAAAACAACGTTTGGGAAGTGGTAAGAATATTTTGTGAAATGGACAGAGCTGCTACTAACCTGTGTTATTATCTGTAGCAAAAGCTAGCTAGCTAACTAGGAAGCTTGATAAATGCGTTTTTTTGGAACACCTAACCACAAGTAAAAAGTGGTGCAAGGGTTTATGAATTTGTTAGTTACGAGCATGTTGCTGGGCTAAATCACTGGTAGGATGGATGCCTAATACTGACATGATATTTGAGGCACATTCAGACCACATTTGGTGTATTTGACAGCTTGCCGCTGTTTCCAGGAGGAAGATCCCTGACTCTGGGCACTGGTGTGATCTGGAGGAGGTTAAATCAGTCTTTCCATTATAGTGAACCAAACTGGGAAACAAGGGGGGCAGATCATCCATAGAAGACTGGCTGTAAACTCTGGGACTGGTACCAATAAGGGAAGGGGGGGGGGGGTTGATTTTCCAGTGTTGTTCCAGTTGATGTTGTTGCAGCTATGTCAGAAGCCATCCTCACCTTCCAGTACCAACTCAATGGAGTCATGGAAACGGTCCTCAAAACTGCCCTGCATGAGATCACTCGGCTGGTGAATGACAACTTCCTGGAGGGAGTGACACAGCGCAAGCAGGAAGTGGACGTCTTAAAGGAGAGGCTGCAGCAGTGTGAGCAGAGATGGAGGGACAGAGAGGAGGAGAGGAAGAAGAGGGAAGATGAAGAGAAAGAGCAGAGAAAGAAGAGGGAAGAGAGAGAGCAGAGGGGGATGTGTAGGAGATGTGGTTGTGCTGGAGACACTGAGGAGAGAGAAGAGGCTCTGTTAGGTGAGTGAGGAGAGATGCACTTCTCAAAAAAATAAAGGGAACACTTAAACAACACATCCTAGATCTGAATGAATGAAATAATCTTATTAAATACTTTTTTCTTTACATAGTTGAATGTGCTGACAACAAAATCACACAAAAATTATCAATGGAAATCAAATTTATCAACCCATGGAGGTCTGGATTTGGAGTCACCCTCAAAATTAAATTGGAAAACCACACTACAGGCTGATCCAACTTTGATGTAATGTCCTTAAAACAAGTCAAAATTAGGCTCAGTAATGTATGTGGCCTCCACTTGCCTGTATGACCTCCCTACAACGCCTGGGCATGCTCCTGATGAGGTGGCGGATGGTCTCCTGAGGGATCTCCTCCCAGACCTGGACTAAAGCGAGACATGATGTCCCAGATGTGCTCAATTGGATTCAGGTCTGGGGAACGGGCGGGCCAGTCCATAGCATCAATGCCTTCCTCTTGCAGGAACTGCTGACACACTCCAGCCACATGAGGTCTAGCATTGTCTTGCATTAGGAGGAACCCAGGGCCAACCGCACCAGCATATGGTCTCACAAGGGGTCTGAGGATCTCATCTCGGTACCTAATGGCAGTCAGGCTACCTCTGGCGAGCACATGGAGGGCTGTGCGGCCCCCCAAAGAAATGCCACCCCACACCATGACTGACCCACCGCCAAACCGGTCATGCTGGAGGATGTTGCAGGCAGCAGAACGTTGTCCACAGCGTCTCCAGACTCTGTCACGTCTGTCACATGTGCTCAGTGTGAACCTGCTTTCATCTGTGAAGAGCACAGGGCGCCAGTGGCGAATTTGCCAATCTTGGTGTTCTCTGGCAAATGCCAAACGTCCTGCACGGTGTGGGGCTGTAAGCACAACCCCCACCTGTGGACGTCGGGCCCTCATACCACCCTCATGGAGTCTGTTTCTGACCGTTTGAGCAGACACATGCACATTTGTGGCCTGCTGGAGGTCATTTTGCAGGGCTCTGGCAGTGCTCCTCCTGCTCCTCCTTGCACAAAGGCGGAGGTAGCAGTCCTGCTGCTGGGTTGTTGCCCTCCTACGGCCTCCTCCACGTCTCCTGATGTACTGGCCTGTCTCCTGGTAGCGCCTCCATGCTCTGGACACTACGCTGACAGACACAGCAAATCTTCTTGCCACAGCTCGCATTGATGTGCCATCCTGGATGAGCTGCACTACCTGAGCCACTTGTGTGGGTTGTAGACTCCGTCTCATGCTACCACTAGAGTGAAAGCACCGCCAGCATTCAAAAGTGACCAAAACATCAACCAGGAAGCATAGGAACTGAGAAGTGGTCTGTGGTCACCACCTGAAGAACCACTTCTTTATTGGGGGTGTCTTGCTAATTGCCTATAATTTCCACCTGTTGTCTATTCCATTTGCACAACAACATGTGAAATGTATTGTCAATCAGTGTTGCTTCCTAAGTGGACAGTTTGATTTCACAGAAGTGTGATTGACTTGGAGTTACATTGTGTTGTTTAAGTGTTCCCTTTATTTTTTTGAGCAGTGTGTATATATATATATATATATATATATATATACACACACACATACACACTTGATATAGGATCTATAACTTTGATCTGTTCCATCCTCAGGAGAAGAGGAAGGTTGTGTTATCAAACAGGAGATGTTCCAGCCAGGTGGACCCAGTGCTTTCCCAGAGAGAGATGGTCAACAGGAAACGGCCACACCCAGCTCTTCCTGTGTATACGAAAGGATGGAAGAGAGGAAGGCCCATGTGGTTCATATCAAAGAGGAGCCCGATGAATTGGGGGACTTGGTTACCCAGATTATCACATCCACAGATTCCCCCATAATCAGCCTGAGTCGTCTGCAGAGATTGAGCTCACATCCTGGGGTATGGACCAGGGAGCCTCTTTCTCCAGCACCAGCGGCCAGGGAGTCTCCACCTCCAGCCCCATGGACCAGGAAGGAGCAGCACCTACTCCCAAGGTCAGTGATACCCACCCAGGGGACAGAGCATGCTGTGGGGGCCCTCGAGACCAGCGCCTACGGCCTGAGGATCAACACAACGGCACAGCTGAGGGTCAAACCCTACAGCTGCCAACACTGTGGGAAGAGCTTCCCTCAGCTCCGAAACCTGAAAGACCACCAGAAGTACCACCACACAGGGAAGAAAGCCTTCACCTGCTCCCAGTGTGGTAAGGGTTTTGTGTACATGTCCCACTTCAGGGTACACATGCAGTGCCACACAGGGGAGAGGCCGTTCAGCTGCTCTCAGTGTGGGAAGAGCTTCAACCTTCAGAGTGGCTTGATGAAACACAGGGTCCTTCACACTTTAGAGAGAGACCTTACCACTGCACGTACTGTGGGAACATATTCAATTCTAGAGCAGACCTGAAAAGACATGAACAGATTCATGCAGCAAGGTAGACCTTTGAGATGAAGCAGGTTGATTTAGAAAAACAGAGGGGGGAAATAACTGCCAACGTGTACTATGTTCAACGTATCAATAGTTGCTGATGCATTTCATATTGAGAGGAATAAAACTCTTCATGAAGAAATTATTCTCATCCTTTCTTAATAAATGATTGGTCACACTGTTATTTATTTGTTACATACACACACATATATCTTAAAAGTAAAAGAGTAATAAGCAAGTAGCCTTGTCTGAGTCCGAACGGCCCATAGAGTAACTTACTCTGGCAAATAAATACATTTGGAACTGTACTTTAGACAGAGATTCTAAGATTTAAAAAAAATATGTACCAGATCTGCGCAGTCGCATTGGCAGTATGGTCACCTCGATGTCACAGATCGGGGGGCGGGACCCAACCAGTCTAGTTAGTTAGCTATTAGTTTAGTTATTATGGATAATCTGTGCTATAACATACAGTAGTGATGGGGAAACGAAGCTTCATGAAGCATTTAGCATTTCCAGTCGATTGTGTGGAAAATAGGTTAATTACGCGAGGCTTTGATCAACAGGTTGTACACTAGTGGCACCTCCTGGTCAAAATAATTTAGAACAGCCAAATTATTATAGTTTACTTCGCACACGCCGCAGCGCGTGCTCAGGGTAGCCACAGATAACATATTTGGGGTGGCTTTTTTGGCTTTTAACGAAACCTATGGATCAGGTGGTTGTTCGACAAAACGAAGCTTCAGACGCCATTGATCACGTGCTTCTGACAAAGCAATACAGTACAAGCGTCAGCACACTGCTTCGAAAAAAACTGATTAGCGATTTCTACGCATGTCTCGGAGTTCCGGTATAAATCATGACATCACTAATATACATTAGCTACCTGTCTTTTTTTACCCATGTATACAGTTCTAGGAGAGATAGCTAGGATGTTTGTAACTAGTTGATTTGTTGACGCACAACAAAAAACAACGTTCGGAAAGTGGTAAGCATATTTTTATTTGAGTCAAAAGGTCAGAATGCTGCTACACAACCCCGTGTTATTGTCAGTAGCATAACTAGCTAGGTGCTTTTAGCAACGCGGGTGTATTTACACATTTAGCGTTGCTTTCTACAGTATTGTATTGGGTTGCACAAAAACAGTCCGTGGGAAGCCAGGAGTTAAATATAATTCAATTTCAACGTACTTTGCAGGTGGGTAGGATGGTTAGTAATTATGACGGGGGAATTTGACACATATCTAAAGGATCGTGTTATTAAATAGACTTCCCAAACGTGGGTCTTCCTCTCTGCTTAACCTTACCTCATGTCAAAATAAAATTCCAGCACAAGGTATTCATTTTTTGTCCACATATGTCGCACCTGCAGGACTTTTATTTTGACATGAGGTAAGCAGGGAGGGAGTGGGTCTACAACAGACCCACGTTTGGAAAGTCTGTTTAATAGTATGATCCTTTTAGAGCTTTTGTCTCAACACGCACTGCCAAAACCACCTAACGTTACTAGCTAGCAAACTTGAGAAATGCATTATTTGGTATACCTAACCACAGCCAAAAGTGGTGTACAGTGCATTCTGAAAGTATTCAGACCCCTTGACTTTTTCCACATTTATTACATTACAGCCTTATTGTATTAAAAATAAAAAAAACAAATATCACATTTACATAAGTATTCAGACCCTTTACTCATTACTTTGTTGAAGCACCTTTGGCAGCAATTACAGCCTCGAGTCTTCTTGGGTATGACGCAACAAGCTTGGCACACCTGTATTTGGGATGTTTCTTAAATTATTCTCTCCAGATCCTCTCAAGATCTGTCAGGTTGGATGGGGAGCATCGCCACACAGCTATTTTCAGGTCTCCAGAGATGTTTGATCGGGTTCAATTCCGGGTTCAAGTCCGGGCTCTGGCTGGGCCACTCAAGGACATTCAGCGACTTGTCCCGAAGCCACTCCTGCGTTGTCTTGGCTGTGTGCTTAGAGTCGTTGTCCTGTTGGAAGGTGAACCTTCACCCCCAGTCAGGTCCTGAGCGCTCTGGAGCAGGTTTTCATCAAGGATCTCTGTACTTTGCTCCGTTCATCTTTCCCTCGATCCTGACTAGTCTCCCAGTCCCTGCTGTTGAAAAACATCCCCACAGCATGATGCTGCCACCACCATGCTTCACCGTAGGGAGGGTGCCAGGTTTCCTCCAGACGTGACGCTTTGCATTCAGGCCAAAGAGTTCAATCTTTGTTTCATCAGACCAGAGAATCTTGTTTCTAATGGTCTGAGAGTCCTTTAGGTGCCTTTTGGCAAACTCCAAGCAGACTGTCATGTGCCTTTTACTGAGGAGTGGCTTCCGTCTGGCCACTCTACCATAAAGGCCTAATTGGTGGAGTGCTGCAAAGATGGTTGTCCTTCTGGAAGGTTATCCCATCTCCACAGAGTAACTCTGGAGCTCTGTCAGAGTAACCATCGGGTTCTTGGTCACCTCCCTGACCAAGGCCCTTCTCCCCCGATTGCTCAGTTTGGCTGGGAGGCAAGCTCGAGGAAGAGTCTTGGTGGTTCTAAACTTCTTCCATTTAAGAATGATGGAGGCCACTGTGTTCTTGAGGACCTTCAATGCTGCAGACATTTTTTGGTACCCTTCCCCAGATTTGTGCCTCGACACAATCCTGTCTCGGAGCTCTACGGACAATTCCTTCGACCTCATGGCTTGGTTTTCGCTCTGACATGCACTGTCAACTGTGGGACCTTTATATAGACAGGTGTGTGCCTTTCCAAATCATGTCCAATCAATTGAATTTACAACAGGTGGACTCCAATCAAGTTCTCAAGGATGATCAATGGAAACAGGATACACCTGAGCTCAATTTCAAGTCTCATAGCAAAGGGTCTGAATACTTATGTAAATAAGGTATTTCTGTTTTTTATTTGTAATACATTTGCAAACATTTCAAAAACCTGTTTTCGCCTTATCATTATGGGGTATTGTGTGTAGATTGATGTGGAATTTATTTGATCAATTTTAGAATAAGGCTGTAATGTAACAAAATGTCAAAAAAGTCAAGGGGTCTGAATACTTTACAAATGCACTAATTTGTTCATTACGAGCATGTTTCTGGGCTAAATCATTGGTAGGTGAGCTGCCTAATACTGACAAGATATTTGAGGCACATCAAGACCACATTTGGTGTTTTTGACAACTTGCCCCTGTTTCCAGGAGGAAGATCCCTGACTCTCTGGGCACTGGTGTGATCTGGAGGCTAAATCCCAGTCTTTCCATTATAGTGAACCAAACTGGGAAACAAGTGGGGCAGCTCATCCATAGAAGACTGGCTGTGAACTCTGGGACTGGTACCGATAAGGGAAGGGGGGTTGATTTTCCAGTGTTCAGTTGATGTTGTTGCAGCTATGTCAGAAGCCATCCTCACCTTCCAGTACCAACTCAATGGAGTCATGGAAACGGTCCTCAAAACCGCCGTGCATGAGATCACTCGGCTGGTGAAGGACAGCTTCCTGGAGGAAGTGACACGGAGCAAGCAGGAAGTGGACGTCTTGAAGGAGAGGCTGCAGCAGTGTGAGCAGAGATGGAGGGACGGAGAGGAAGAGAGGAAGAGGAGGGAAGTTGAAGAGAAAGAGCAGAGAAAGAAGAGGGAAGAGAGAGAGCAGAGGGGGATGTGTAGGAGATGTGGTTGTGCTGGAGACACTGAGGAGAGAGAAGAGGCTCTGTCAGGTGAGAGGAACACACACACACACACACACACACACACAATATAGAATCTCTGACTTTTTTTTTGTTCTCTCCTCAGGAGCAGAGGAAGGTTTTGTTATCAAACAGGAGATGTTCCAGCCAGATGGACCCAGCGCGAGAGAGGGTCCACAGGAAACGGCCACACCCAGCTCTTCCTGTGTCTCTGAGAGGATGGTAGAGAGGGATGCCCATGTGGTCCATATCAAAGAGGAGCCCAATGACTGGGGGGACTTGGTAAACCAGATGGTCACATCCACAGATTCCCCCATAATGAGCCTGAGTCGTCTGCAGAGATTGAGCTCAAATCCTGGGGCATGGACCAGTGAGCCTCAGCCTCCACCTCCACTCCCAGCACCATGGGCCAGTGAGCCTCATCCTCCAGCAACATGGGCCAGAGAACCTCTACCTCCAGCACCATTGGTCAGGGAGCCTCCACCTCTACCTCCAACACCATGGACCAGGAAGGAGCAACACTTACTCCCAAGGTCAGTGATACCCACTCAGGGGACAGAGCATGCTATGAGGGCCCTCGAGACAAGCCCCAACGGCCTGAGCCTCAACACAACGGCACAGCTGAGGGTCAAACCCTACAGCTGCCCACACTGTGGGAAGAGCTTCCCTCAGCTCCGAAACCTGAAAGACCACCAGAAATACCACCACACAGGGAAGAAGGCCTTCACCTGCTCCCAGTGCGGGAAGGGCTTTGTGTACATGTGCCACCTCAGGGTACACATGCAGTGCCACACAGGGGAGAGGCCGTTCAGCTGCTCTCAGTGTGGGAAGAGCTTCAGCCTTCAGAGCGGCTTGAAGAGACACAGGGTCATTCACACTGCAGAGAGGCCTTACCACTGCACGGACTGTGGGAACAGATTCTATTCTAGATCGGACCTGAAAAGACATGAACACATCCAGTGCAAGGTAGACCTTTGAGAAGGAGCAGGTTAATTTGGAAAATCAGAGGGGGGAAATAGTACACCTGGGCAGTTATGTTCAATGTATTGTTGCTGATGCATTTCATGTTGAGAGGAATAAAACACATTATGAAGAAATTATTCTCATCATTTCTTACTAAATTATTGGTCACACACAGTGTTAACTGTTACATACACAAACAAATATCTTAAGTAAAAGAGTAGTAAGTAAGTGGCCTTGTCCGAATGAAAATGGCTCATAGAGTAACATAACTTACTCTGGAAATAAATACGTGACAGAGATTCCAACGTTGAAGAAAAATATTTACGAGTTCTGCGCAGTCCCATTCGCAGTATGATCACCTCGTTGTCACAGACCAGAGGGACGGGACCCAACCTCTCCAGTCTAGCCAAAGACAGAAGGAGTAACCCAGACACGTCACAGGGTCTATAAAGCTGAAGCATCCGTTTGGAATGTTTTTTCAGCACCAAATATGGTAGTGAGAGGAAGTTCAGTTGCGGGTAATGGGAGAGGATGGAACTAGGTGAAACTTGGCCGACTTCCTGCTAATTTTCTAATTAATGAAATATCTGATCTCAATAAATTTTTCTGTTTCCAAAACTAAAATCTGTTACAAACACAGTGCATTAGGTTTTATAGACTTGACGCTTTGCCAACATTTAAAACAATTGCGTCGTTTAGAACGAGTGCAAGGTTCAATTGAATTTGTGCACACGCGCACTTCACAGAGACGTTCCCTTACGGAAAGATACAAATAACGCTACAACATGCCAATAGGATCTCGCTAGCTCGTGATTGGCTTTGCTGCTTGTTCTGCCTACTATGCTTCATTTGCTCCCGCTGTAAACGACACAGATTAACCATCTTGTGTTAGTTATATTTTATGTCTAGCCGTCTGTCTAGTAGCTGTTAGCGTATTACAGTAGCTAGCTAGCTACAGTTCTAGGAGAGACAGGATATTTGTAACTAGCTGATTTGTTGACGAACAACAAAAAACAACGTTTGTGAAGTGGTAAGAATATTTTTTGAAATCAACAGAGCTGCTACAGTACTACCCTGCGTTATTATCTGTAGCTAAAGCTAGCTAGCTAACTAGCAAGCTTGATAAATGCATTATTTTATACACCTAACCACAAGCAAAAAGGGGTGTAAGGGTTTATTAATTTGTTCATTACGAGCATGTTTCTAGGCTAAATCATTGGTAGGTGAGCTGCCTAATACTGACAAGATATTTGAGGCACATCAAGACCACATTTTGTGTTTTTGACAGCTTGCCCCTGTTTCCAGG
Organism: Coregonus clupeaformis; assembly: GCF_020615455.1. Lineage (NCBI taxonomy): Eukaryota > Metazoa > Chordata > Actinopteri > Salmoniformes > Salmonidae > Coregonus > Coregonus clupeaformis. Next base: position 23,547,035 of record NC_059193.1, read on the forward strand.
AGGAAGATCCCTGACTCTCTGGGCACTGGTGTGATCTGGAGGAGGCTAAATCCCAGTCTTTCCATTAATATAGTAAACCAAACTGGGAAACAAGGGGGGCAGCTCATCCATAGAAGACTGGCTGTGAACTCTGGGACTGGTACCAGTAAGGGAAGGGGGGGGGGGTTGATTTTCCAGTGATCAGTTGATGTTGTTGCGGTTATGTCAGAGGCCATCCTCACCTTCCAGTACCAGCTCAATGGAGTCATGGAAACGATCCTCAAAACCGCCGTGCATGAGATCACTCGGCTGGTGAAGGACAGCTTCCTGGAAAAAGTGACACGGAGTAATCAGGAAGTGGACGTCTTGAAGGAGAGGCTGCAGCAGTGTGAGCAGAGATGGAGGGACGGAGAGGAGGAGAGGAAGAGGAGGGAAGTTGAAGAGAAAGAGCAGAGAAAGAAGAGGGAAGAGAGAGAGCAGAGGGGGATGTGTAGGAGATGTGGTTGTGCTGGAGACACTGAGGAGAGAGAAGAGGCTCTGTCAGGTGAGTGAGGAGAGTCCATACACATACACAGTCTGATTAATCAGGATGTAATACAAAATTAATTGGTATATACAGCCTGAAACGTCCTTACAATGTTGAATCAAATTTAATTAAAACGTACTCAAATTAAAATCAAATGTTATTCATCACATGCTTCGTAAACAACAGGTGTGGACTAACAGTGTAATACTTACGAGCCCTTCCCAACAGTGCAGAGAGAAATAACATTTTGAAGTAATAAAAAAGTACCAGGTAATAATAAAAGTAGTAATAGATGCACAATGAGTAACGATAACTTGGCTATATAGAAGGGGTACCAGTACTGAGTCGATGTGCAGGGGTACGAGGTAATTGCGGTAGATATGTACATATAACTCAGAATAAATGGACAGATAGTAAACAGTAGGAGCAGCGTATATGATGAGTCAAAAAAGTCTGTGCAAATAGGGTCAATGCAGATGAATGTTGCACAGTATACCGAAACTTCGTAACTTTTTTTTTTTTAAATGTACGATTCAGCACTAGAATTTTTGCTACGTTCTGTACTTCTGTCAAATGTGTCTCGTGATTGAGAGGATCAAGTCTGTATCAGCGCAGCCCCTTTATAGCACGGAAAGCAAAGTGCCTGCTCCACTTACTCATTCATTGCTAGAGCTGTCTGGGCTGCATTCGCTCCCCAGTCCCCACTCATGCTGCACATTAGTTTGCACACTAGTTTGCACACTTGAATAATGCAACACGGCATGTAGAAATGCTGAAACTGTTCATTACTGTTCACAAAACAATGTCCATACAGGCTGGAACACTTTTAATGGTTCGTCGGAGGGCGTACCGGTTTCCGTTTGTCCTTTAGCTGCTCAAAATTTGAGACAAAATATCCACAGAAAAGTATTGTTTACCCGACTTTAAAGAGCAGGTAGTTACATGGTTTGGTTCGGCACAGAGGTAAAGTTAGTTTTATTGGTATAAAATGTTTATATTCTGAATCGGGAGGATGGAGAACAATCCACACTTTTTTATTTTTTTTATTCAAGATTTATTTTCATGGTCATGGCATGCTTGGTTCAATAGCTATTGATGAGAGAACCAAATATCCAATATAAAACTAACTTTACCTTGGTGCTGAACTGAACCATACAGTGAGGGGAAAAAGTATTTGATCCCCTGCTGATTTTGTACGTTTGCCCACTGACAAAGAAATGATCAGTCTATAATTTTAATGGTAGGTTTATTTGAACAGTGAGATACCGAACAACAACAAAAAAATCCAGAAAAACGCATGTCAAAAATGTTATAAATTGATTTGCATTTTAATGAGGGAAATAACTATTTGACCCCTCTCAATCAGAAAGATTTCTGGCTCCCAGGTGTCTTTTATACAGGTAACGAGCTGAGATTAGGAGCACACTCTTAAAGGGAGTGCTCCTAATCTCCGTTTGTTACCTGTATAAAAGACACCTGTCCACAGAAGCAATCAATCAATCAGATTCCAAACTCTCCACCATGGCCAAGACCAAAGAGCTCTCCAAGGATGTCAGGGACAAGATTGTAGACCTACACAAGGCTGGAATGGGCTACAAGACCATCGCCAAGCAGCTTGGTGAGAAGGTGACAACAGTTGGTGCGATTATTCGCAAATGGAAGAAACACAAAAGAACTGTCAATCTCCCTCGGCCTGGGGCTCCATGCAAGATCTCACCTTGTGGAGTTGCAATGATCATGAGAACGGTGAGGAATCAGCCCAGAACTACACGGGAGGATCTTGTCAATGATCTCAAGGCAGCTGGGACCATAGTCACCAAGAAATCAATTGGTAACACACTACGCCGTGAAGGACTGAAATCCTGCAGCGCCCGCAAGGTCTCCCTGCTCAAGAAAGCCCATATACAGGGCCGTCTGAAGTTTGCCAATGAACATATGAATGTTTCAGAGGTGTTGTGGTCAGATGAGACCAAAATCGAGCTCTTTGGCATCAACTCAACTCGCCGTGTTTGGAGGAGTAGGAATGCTGCCTATGACCCCAAGAACACCATCCCCACCGTCAAATATGGAGGTGGAAACATTATGCTTTGGGGGTGTTTTTCTGCTAAGGGGACAGGACAACTTCACCGCATCAAAGGGACGATGGACGGGGCCATGTACCATCAAATCTTGGGTGAGAACCTGCTTCCCTCAGCCAGGGCATTGAAAATGGGTCGTGGATGGGTATTCCAGCATGACAATGACCCAAAACACACGGCCAAGGCAACAAAGGAGTGGCTCAAGAAGAAGCACATTAAGGTCCTGCAGTGGCCTAGCCAGTCTCCAGACCTTAATCCCATAGAAAATCTGTGGAGGGAGCTGAAGGTTCGAGTTGCCAAACGTCAGCCTCGAAACCTTAATGACTTGTAGAAGATCTGCAAAGAGGAGTGGAACAAAATCCCTCCTGAGATGTGTGCAAACCTGGTGGCCAACTACAAGAAACGTCTGACCTCTGTGATTGCCAACAAGGGTTTTGCCACCAAGTACTAAGTCATGTTTTGCAGAGGGGTCAAATACTTATTTCCCTCATTAAAATGCAAATCAATTTATAACATTTTTGACATGCGTTTTTCTGTTTTTTGTTGTTGTTATTCTGTCTCTCACTGTTCAAATAAACCTACCATTAAAATTATAGACTGATCATGTCTTTGACAGTGGGCAAACATACAAAATCAGCAGGGGATCAAATACTTTTTTCCCTCACTGTATACCTAACGACCATATACCTACCGACTCTTTAAAAAGTTGAGTAAACAATACTTTACTGTGGATATTTTGTCTCAAATTTTGAGCAGCTGAAGGACAGACCACACAGACAACCGCTAGAGTTTAAATGTAGTTTTATTCACTATTCTGGCTTGTAAGGAACATTTACATAATTTTGCAGGCATTTAGTTTCAGGCTGTATATACCAATTAATTGTGTATTACAGCCTGATTAATCAGACTAACACACACCTGATATAGGATCTATAACTTTGTTCTGTTCTATCCTCAGGAGCAGAGGAAGGTTGTGTTATCAAACAGGAGATGTTCCAGCCAGATGGACCCAGCGCTCTCCCAGAGAGAGAGGGTCCACAGGAAATGGCCACACCCAGCTCTTCCTGTGTCTCTGAAAGGATGGAAGAGAAGGAGGCCCATGTGATCCATATCAAAGAAGAACCCAATGACTGGGGGGATCTGGTTACCCAGATGGTCACATCCACAGATGCCTCCATAGTGAGCCTGAGTCGTCTGCAGAGATTGAGCTCACTTGCTGGGGCTTGGACCAGTGAGCCTCAGCCTCCACCTCCACTCCCAGCACCATGGGCCAGTGAGCCTCTTCCTCCAGCACCATGGGCCAGTGAGCCTTTTCCTCCAGCACCATGGGCCAGTGAGCCTCCACTACCTCCAGCACCATGGACCAGGAAGGAGCAGCACCTACTCTCAAGGTCAGTGATACCCACCCAGGGGACAGAGCATGCTATGGGGGCCCTCGAGAGCATCAACACAACGGCACAGCTGAGGGTCAAACCCTTCAGCTGCCCACACTGTGGGAAGAGCTTCCCTCAGCTCCGAAACCTGAAAGACCACCAGAAGTACCACCACACAGGGAAGAAGGCCTTCACCTGCTCTCAGTGCGGTATGGGCTTTGTGTACATGTGCCACTTCAGGGTACACATGCAGCGCCACATGAGGGAGAGGGCATTCAGCTGCTCTCAGTGTGGGAAGAGCTTCAGCCTTCAGAGCGGCTTGGAGAAACACAGGGTCCTTCACACTGCAGAGAGGCCTTACCACTGCACGGATTGTGGGAACAGATTCTATTCTAGAGCGGACCTGAAAATACATGAACAGGTTCATGCAGCAAGGTAGTAGACCTTTGAGATGAAGCAGGTTGATTTAGAAAATTAGAGGGGGGAAATAACTGCCCACGTGTACTATGTTCAATGTATCAATAGTTGCTGATGCATTTGATGTTGAGGAATAAAACTCTATGAAGAAATTATTCTCATCCTTTCTTAAATGGTTGGTCAAACGATGTTATTAACTGCGACATACACACACAGATATCTTAAACGTAAAATAGTAATATGTAAGTAGCCTTTTCCGAACCACAACGGCCCCCATAGAGTAACAGATATCTTCCTCTGGGGAAATAAATACATTTGACAGAGATTCCCACCTCAAAGAAAAAGATGTACAAGTTCTGCGCATTCGCAGTATGATCACCTCGATGTCACAGACCATGGGCGTGTACCAACCTCTCCAGTCTAGCTATTAGCTATTAGCTTATTATAGTAGCTAGCTACCTGTCGTCTCTCAAGAAAAGTGCGCCATTGAAAGGAGTGATTACTGGGGTAACGGTAAATGTGAAAATTGACCAACTGAAGGGGAAGATTCCCGGTGTTTGTGATGCTCGTCGTTTGGTGCGATGCAGACAGGGTGGCGTGAGTGGAGAAACAGAAGAGTCGTTGTCTGGTCTTTTGAGTTTTGATGTTGAGTCTTTGCCCGACAAAGTGATGTTAGGGTATGTAAGTTATCCTGTAAGAGCTTTTGTGCCGAACACATTACGTTGCTACAGGTGTCAAGCTTATGGGCATGTGGCAGCAGTGTGTAGGAGGGAGGTTCCAAGGTGTGAGAAGTGTACAGCAGGGCATGAGACAAAGGAATGAGTAGCATTGGGGAAAGTAGTGGTATGTGTTAATTGCAGGAGTGCCCATGGGGCTGGGGATCAGAAATGTCCAGTGCGAGAGAAGCAGGTTGAGGTTTCCAGGGTTAGAGTAGTGCAGGTGCATCCTGTTTCAATTGATCATCCTTGAGATGTTTCTACAACTTGATTGGAGTCCACCTGTGGAAAATTCAATTGATTGGACATGATTTGGAAAGGCACTATCCTGTCTATATAAGGTCCCACAGTTGACAGTGCATGTCAGAGCAAAAACCAAGCCATGAGGTCGAAGGAATTATCGTTAGAGCTCCGAGATGGGATTGTGTCGAGGCACAGATCTGGGGAAGGGTACCAAAAAATGTCTGCAGCATTGAAGGTCCCCAAGAACACAGTCGCTTCCATCATTCTTAAATGGAATAAGTTTGTAATCACCAAGACTCTTCCTAGAGCTGGCCGAACTGAGCAATCGGTGGAGTAGTGCCTTGGTCAGGGAGGTGACCAAGAACCCGATGGTCACTCTGACAGAGCTCCAGAGTTGTGGAGATTGGAGAACCTTCCAGAAGGACAACCATCTCTGCAGAACTCCACCAATCAGGCCTTTATGGTAGAGTGGCCAGAAGGACGCCACTCCTCAGTAAAAGGCACATGACAGCCTGCTTGGAGTTTGCCAAAAGGACTTTCAGACCATGAGGAACAAGATTCTCTGGTCTGATGAAACCAAGATTGAACTCTTTGGCCTGAATGCCAAGCATCATGTCTGGAGGAAACCTGGCACCACTCATCACCTGGCCAATACCATCCCTACGGTGAAGCATGGTGGTGGCAGCATCATGCTGTGGGGATGTTTTTCAGCGGCAGGTACTGGGAGACTAGTCAGGATCAAGGGAAAGATGAACGGAGCAAAGTACAGAGATCCTTGATGAAAACCTGCTCCAGAGCACTCAGGACCTCAGACTGGGCCGAAGGTTCACCTTCCAACAGCCAAGACAATGCAGGAGTGGCTTCGGGACAAGTCTCTGAATGTCCTTGAGTGGCCCAGCCAGACCCGGACTTGAACCCGATCTAACATCTCTGGAGAGACCTTAAAATAGCTGTCCAGCGACGCTCCCCATCCAACCTGACAGAGCTTGAGAGGATCTGCAGAGAACAATGGGAGAAACTTCCCAAATACAGGTGTGCCAAGCTTGTAGCATCATACCCAAGAAGACTCAAGGCTGTAATCCCTGCAAAAGGTGCTTCAACAAAGTACTGAGTAAAGGGTCTGAACACTTATGTAAATGTATATTTCATTTATTTTTTATTTTTTGGCAAACATTTCTAAAAACCTGTTTTTGCTTTGTCATTATGCGTTATTGTTTGTAGATTGATGAGGAAAAAAATAGAATTTAATACATTTTAGAATAAGGCTGTAACGTAATATAATGTGAAAAAAGTGAAGGGGTCTGAATACTTTCCGAATGCACTTCAGTAACATTGGATTTTTAGCGTTTATAGCAATGGTTATCAACTGTACTGCAGGGATGGTACGTAAGTTGCAGAAAATTGAGGTTGTGGTGGCAGCTGCAGAGAGGTATTTGGGTATACGAGACTTGACGTCAGAAGAGTTACAGGGTGTGTTGAGTGGTGATGCCCAGGGTCCCTGCTCATCTGCGTGAACGTGCCTTAGGCATGCTGCAAGGAGGCATGAGGACTGCAGATGTGGCCAGGGCAATAAATTGCAATGTCCGTACTGTGAGACGCCTAAGACAGCGCTACAGGGAGACAGGACGGACAGCTGATCGTCCTCACAGTGGCAGACCACGTGTAACAACACCTGCACAGGATCGGTACATCCGAACATCACACCTGCGGGACAGGTACAGGATGGCAACAACAACTGCCTGAGTTACACCAGGAACGAACAATCCCTCCATCAGTGCTCAGACTGCCCACAATAGGCTGAGAGAGGCTGGACTGAGGGCTTGTAGGCCTGTTTTATGGTAGGTCCTCACCAGACATCACTGGCAACAACGTCGCCTATGGGCACAAACCCACCGTCGCTGGACCAGACAGGACTGGCAAAAAGTGCTCTTCACTGACGAGTCGCGGTTTTGTCTCACCAGGGGTGATGGTCGGATTCGCGTTTATTGTCGAAGGAATGAGCGTTACACCGAGGCCTGTACTCTGGAGCGGGATCGATTTGGAGGTGGAGGGTCTGTCATGGTCTGAGCTTGTTGTCATTGCAGGCAATCTCAACGCTGTGCGTTACAGGGAAGACATCCTCCTCCCTCATGTGGTACCCTTCCTGCAGGCTCATCCTGACATGACCCTCCAGATTGACAATGCCATCAGCCATACTGCTCGTTCTTTGCGTGATTTCTTGCAAAACAGGAATGTCAGTGTTCTGCCATGGCCAGCGAAGAGGCCGGAGTCATCCTCACCTTCCAGTACCAACACAATGGAGTCATGGAAACGGTCCTCAAAACAGCCGTGCATGAGATCACTTGGCTGGTGAAGGACAGCTTCCTGGAGGAAGTGACACGGAGCAAGCAGGAAGTGGACGTCTTGAAGGTGAGGCTGCAGCGGTGTGAGCAGAGGTGGAGGGGAGGAGCGGAAGAGGAGGGAAGTTGAAGAGAAGGAGTAGAGAAAGAAGAGAGAGAGCAGAGGGGGATGTGTAGGAGATGTGGTTGTGCTGGAGACACTGAGGAGAGAGAATAGGCTCTGTCAGGTGAGTGCTTTTACAACTGAATGTCCCCTCTGGGATTGATTATATCTATCTAATCTAATTACTAGGGCCGGGACCATACCAGTATCACGATACTCATTAGTATCATGGCAAGGAAACAAAACACGAAGCAGATTTGACTTCTTTAGGGAAAATAGCACGAATGTTGGAAACAAACATCATTATTTATTTTCCAAGCTATAGCACACTATTTTACATACAGCAGGTTTTTAAAGGACCAAAGAGTTCTGTCTATTTCATGTTTGCCATGGAGAGAATATTGCAATACTGGTATCGTCCCGGCCCAACTAATTACCATGGTAATACCATGTTGATGGGTTGTGTTGATACTAGTTTAGACAGAGGTAACATAGACTATACAGGTTAAAGCTGACACACACCATGAATACTATATCTGGTTCTGGCCTTTCCTCAGGAGCAGAGGAGGGTTGTGGTATCAAACAGGATGAGATTCTCCAGTCAGAGGGACTCAACGCTTTGACAGAGGCCCATGAGGTCCATGTCAAAGAGGAGGCCTATGCACAGGTAGACTGGGGGGGATGTGCTAACCCTGACGATCCCATACACCGATGTCCCCCATAGTGACCCTGACTTGTCTGCACCGTGGACCAGTAAGCCTCAGCCTCCACCTCGACTCCCAGCACCATGGACCAATGAGGAGCAGCCTTCACCCTCAGTTACCTTTCACCCTCATGTTACATCAAGAGCTGCAATGATTATTATTCTGCTGGAATTATTAGTGAGTTTGATATGAAATCATTGCACTGGGCTTGTTGTAAACAACATACTGTGTTGAGCTCCAGAAGTATTGGGACTGACATGTTTTGTTGTTTTGGCTCTGTACTCCAGCACTTTGGATTTGAAATGTGTTTCAGATTATTTTGTGCCCGATAGAAATGAATGGTAAATAATGTATTGTGTCATTTTGGAGTCACTTTTATTTTAAATAAGTATAGAATATGTTTCTAAACACTTCTACATTCATGTGGATGCTACCATGATTATGGATAATCCTGAATGAATAGAGAATAATGAGTGAGAAAGTTAGATGCACAAATATTATACCTCCCCCCAAAAAATTCTAACCTCCCCTGTTATTGTAATGGTGAGTGGTTAGCATGTGTTGGGGGTATGATATTTGTGCATCTAACATTCTCACTCATCATTATTCACGATTCATTAAGAATTATCCGTAATCATGGTAGCATCCACATGAATGTAGAAGTGTTTAGAAACATATTCAATTCTTATTTACAATACAAATGACTCCAAAATGACACTACATTTTATAAACTGGGTAGTTTGAGCCCTGAATGCTGATTGGCTGAAAGCCACGGAAATGACATAAAATGACTTGTTTACTGTTCTAATTAGTTGGTAACCAGTTTATAATAGCAATAAGGCACCTCAGGGGTTTGTGGTACATGACCAATATACCATGGCTAAGGGCTGTATCCAGGCACTCAGCGTTGCGTTGTGCGAAAGAATAGCCCTTAGCTGTGGTATATTGGCCAAATACCATACCCGCTCTGGACTTCTTGCTTAAATATATAATGCATTTCTATTGGGCACAAAATAATCTGAAACACAACCAAGAAAAACCCAGCAAATGCATCTAACACATTTGTAGAGTCACAAGCCTGATGTCGTCGTTGTGTGCTATGAATATGGGACCAAATACTACACTTTTTACTACTTTAATAGACATAAATGAATTTGTCCCAATACTTTTGGTACCCTAAAATGGAGGGGACTATGTACAAAAAGTGCTGTAATTTCTAAACGGTTCACCCGATAAGGATGAAACTACCCTCAAATAATTAAAGCTGACAGTCTGCACTTTAACCTCATAGTCATTCTATCATTTCAAATCCAAAGTGCTGGAGTACAGAGCCAAAACAACAACAAAATGTGCCACTGTCCCAATACTTTAGGAGCGCTCTGTTGCTAGCTATATACATTTGTTAGCCTCTCTAATCTCCACATTGGATTGGTCAGTTATTGTACTGTGTATCTCTTTATTCCTAACAGGTGACAGTAAGACAGTCCCATAAGCAGCTTGGGGAGGAGCTGAAATGGAGATTCGGCCCAAATGACTGGTATGTACTTTAATAACAAGGCCATTGACTCTTTGAAAAGCTGCTTGGTTTTGTTAGTTTGATTTACTCAAACATTTCATGTTTTTCAGTTGATTACTCACTCCATTGTAGAGGAAAATGCTAAGTCTAGTTGTCAACTACAGTTGTAGTCCCCTGTAGCTCAGTTGGTAGAGCATGGCGCTTGCAACGCCAGGGTTGTGGGTTCGTTTCCCACGGGGGGCCAGTATGAAAATGTATGCACTCACTAACTGTAAGTTGCTCTAGATAAGAGCATCTGCTAAATGACTAAATGATCACACTTGTGTTTCTTTTAATAATCTTAGGTTATCATTTTTCAGCTTCAGGTCCCTTCACAATGAGGAGGTGACCAAAGCAGTGATGCAGATTGTGAAGGATTGAGGCAAAACTGGGGGTCCGACAGTCTCATCAGAAGTGAGTGAGTTAATTTTCTGTAGCTACCAGACATGTACAGAATGTGTGGTGACAATGTAAAGAATACCTCCTCTTCAAAAATATGTGCATCCTAATCCATTTATCTTGGGATATCAGTAAAATTAGTCAATGCTGTATCATATCCACAGTATTGTAACAATTATTTTTCACTGCCCATAAAGGCGTGTTACAGGGCTTATGAGTATTGGAAGGCTCAAGGGAAGATTGAGCTGGAGGGCAGCGTGGAGGTGATCAAGTACAAAATCCTCACCAGCAGGAGGAGCCAGGTTATGTTATACAGTAACATGAAGTAGTTACACACAGTAACATCAGTAACACACACCACTCAATATAACCACACACCAATCAGATATTATAATATTTTTTTAAATCCTGTGTCTTACTTCATCTAGGATATTCACGTTGAAAGCTTGGGAATATACACTGAGTGTACAAAACATTAAGAACACCTTCCTAATATTGAGTTGCACCCCTTTTTGCCCTCAGAACAGCCTCAATTTGTTGGGCATGGACTCTACAAGGTGTTGAAAGCGTTCCACAGGGATACTGGCCCATGTTGACTCCAATGCTTCCCCCAGTTGTGTCAAGTTGGCTGGATGTCCTTTGGGTGGTGGACCATTCTTTATACCCACGGGAAACTGTTGAGCGGGAAAAACCCAGCAGGATTGTAGTTCTTCACACAGACCGGTGTGCCTGGCACCTACTACCATACCCCGTTCAAAGGCACTTATATATTTTGTCTTTCCCATTCACCCTTTGAATGGCACACATACACAATCCATGTCTCAATTGTCTCAAGGCTTAAAAATATTTCTGTCTCCTCCCCTTCATATGCACTGATTTTATTGGGCTCCCAAGTGGCGCAGCGGTCTAAGGCACTGCATCTCAGTGCTTGAGGCGTCACTACAGACCCCCTGGTTCGATTCCAGACTGTATCACAACCGGCCGTGATTGGGAGTCCCATAGGGCGGCGCTCAATTGGCCCAGCGTCGTCCGGGTTTGGCCAGTGTAGGCCGTCATTGTAAATAAGAATTTGTTCTTAACTGACTTGCCTAGTTCGTTTTTTAAGTGGATTTAACAAGTGACATCAATAAGGGATCATAACTTTCACCTGGTCAGTCTGTCATGGAACGAGCAGGTGTTCATAATGTTTTGTACACTCAGTGTATATAATGTCTGTATTCACAATTTCACCAAGTTATAATGCTGTTTATTCAAGGTCTTTCTCTGTAATATTTCAGCTCTTCCAGAGAGTAAAGGTGGGAGGAGAGCTCCTCGCCCTAGAAGATCTGGACTTCCTGGTTGGAGCAGACCCCAATTTCATGTCAGACGAGGAAAGTGATGCTGAAGACAAGTTCACCTATCATGTGGTCCCTCCCAGGTGGTGCTGGCAGAGGTTGACCCGGATTGTCCGGCTCTGTCAGAGAACCCTAGATGAGAATTGTCGTGAGGGCATTGAAAATTACAGGGGGGTACATTTACCTCCCGCAATCCCCCAAAAGGAAAGGCTAAGCAAGTGTATGTGAATAAAAAATAATAAACTTAAATGTTGTTATTTCTTAATTGATTGCTCAAACAGTGTTAATGACTGTCCACATTCTGGTAAATACCCTCAGTTTGCTGTTTCAAGGGGAGAGGCTCCAGATAAAAGTTGCCTCTAACCAGTGATTTAGGATCAGCTAAACCTTACCCCATCCTGAGCAGTGATTCTGTGAAGTGAAAAGCAAAACTCAAATCAAATTTCAAATAAAATGTTATGTCACATGCTTCAGAAACTAACAGTGAAATGCTTACTTATGGCCCTTCCCAACAATGCGAAACTGACCTTAGATTTGTGCCACTGAGGTAAAGGACGGACCATATTTGTGACTTTTCGTAGCAGGTTAGTAGAGCATTTTCGCTAACCCTTTTCCTAACCTTAACCTAATTCTCCTAATCTGCTACATAACTTCTCCTAACCTGTTACGAAAAAGTCGTAGCTGTATGGAAGTGGCGTGTTTTTAGGGAATCTCGGAGGGGGGTCCAGGTGCGACATCATCTCGCAGAGCAGTCATCCCTCAGGTTCTCTATGCTACCATCTACTGGTGTCATCTCTCAGTGCAGTGCATCTCTCAGGAAAAGTGGGGGTGTCGAAAGGAATGGACGTTTCGAAAGGAACCATATAAGGAGAAGTGGGGGTTTCGAAAGGTGCCACTCAAGACACGTTTAGGTTATCGGACGTTTGTCATGGACTGCAGAAATGACAGTAAGGAATTTCAGTTATGCCAACAACAAAAAAATTATATTCACTCACTGTGAGCTGTGTCTTTGAACGTTACCTACCGGATGACTGCTCTGAGAGATGACGTCGCAGCTTGACCCTATTGGAATCTCGTGCCAGTGCTCAGGGACACATCCGAATCTTATTGGATATGTAAAATCGCGAGGGTTGGCCGAGAGGCGAGGTCCACTCGGAAAATTGTGGTGTAGTAGCTAATTCGAGCATTTGCACTACAGCGTACAGTTCTAACAGTAAATATTGTATGCTCCATACATTGAAAATATACGCCGACGACCAAGCCAACGTAGTCAGTTGGTTTAGAGACCGCTGTTTTTGCAGGTTCGTGCTGACCGACAGACTGCATCAATGTGTCTGCCATGTTTACGTTTTCGCGCGCGGATCCCCAGCTAGCTAGCTTTGCACATTTACTGCATGTTGTGTTGGACTTGCTCGTCTGTAAGCAATGCATACACCTTTGCAAATGATAACAACATTTAAAACAGTATAACGTGCATGTATAGACGTTAATACAGTTAGCTATGTGGCACACACGACATTTTAAACTCGTTTGTACTAGCCCACAATGTCTTCATCTCGAGTTGTGTAACGTTAACGTACTGTAACTAACGTTACAGCGGCATACATCCGGATAAATCCGGTTTTGAAAGTTAAATAATTAAGGAATGTGAGGTATAAATGTTATGTTGATGACAAAAAAGGTTTAACCAAAGCATCAAATTAAAGTAGCACCTTCTGCAAGACCTCTTTGATCACAGACACAGCTAATCAGCATCGTTTCTTTAGTTTGAAAACAATCCCAGCAGTATTTTCTAAAGTTTAAAGTTAGAAACTTTAGCTTTACCTTTTTGAATTTGGTCAAATAAGCCAAAAATAGTTTCCTGATATTGAATACAGTGTTAGTCTACTGTACTGTAACTTTACTGTTATTCTGTGTACCCACTGATGTTTATATGATTCTTGTTGAGTGACAGCTGAGCTTCCAGCTCTAGAACCTGGGTGACATCACACAAACCTGAGCCAGGTGGAGGTGGAGCCAGGGGGACCAGAGATGTCGGAGAAGGTGCAGAACACCTTCAGGATGCAGCTGTCCTCCGTCATGGACTCCCTGCTCACTGCGGCCGTGTGTGAGATCTCCAAGATCTTTGAAGGCAGTCTGAGTGCGCAGCAGGCAGAGCTGACGCAGAGCGTAGAGGAGATCTCAGCATTGAAAGGGAAGCTGAGGCGGGCAGAGATGAGGTTGAAGGAGGGTGGAAAAAGAGAGGATTTGGACGATATGGCTGCCAACACCTCTGGGCAAACAGTCTCTGATGTGACGACAATTGCTGAGATAGAAGACGAAGGTAACTTGATAATGTGTAGACAAATAGCAACATACAATTTCAGGGCTTGTTGACACTGTAGACATGATCTGCATGTTTTTTCTCCCGGTTGGTGTCAGCTGAGCTTTATTATTCTGTGTCATTACATTTCTATCTTTGGGTTTCTATGCAGTACCCGATTGGTGCGAGCCCCTTCAGTCAGAAGATTCCTTAATTCCACCCTTGAAGATCAAAAAGGAAAATGAGGGGCCATGGGTGGACCTGCGACCACTGAGTGTGTCTCTATGGCGCATCCCTAACATCAAACAAGAGGTCAGTGACCGGTCCAGTGTGGGAAACCTGAATCAGTAAACAGACAGTCATCATGCACACCCAAATGTAGCACACGGGCTGAACAAAAAAAGTGGCTTCTGTTAATTAGGGTAAAGGGTAACTCTCAACCCCAATTTCAGCCTTTGCTCAACCCATTCACATTTTTAAAAAATGCATTCAGGTTGGGAGAATTGTTCATAAATATTCATTTTGGGGGTGGGTAAACGTAGTTGTACCTGATCCCAATACTTTCTCATTAAAGAAAATAGTAAAAATAAAGAAAAACCCTGGAATGAGTAGGTGTGTCCAAACTTTTGACTGGTACTGAATATCTGCCGCATGTGGGATTAAAACTCACAATGCACCACCAATCTGTCATAGCAGTTGGGAGAAAGTACAACAAGTTAAGAACCACCATTATCATCTATTTGTTGTTACGATGGATGTAGCTACGAATATAAACATATAATCCTCATTGCCTACATGTTTTTTCTTTCTTTGTAAAAGCTCATAGATGTGTATGAAACAGTAAGCAAAATTTTTAAATTTGGTCATATGGGGAAATATGCCTTACTGCCTTTTGAATTTTGTGTAACGTCAGTAGTCTAGTCAAGGAAGCGTAATGCAAAATATATTGGCACACTTACCAAAACCATTACCAAATAACACTGTCACCTGCTTTTATAGCAAGCCTTGAGGTGGTACCACCCAGCACATCTAGAAGGGTGTGTATTTCATACCGAACCACTCCCTTGAGATGACGTGGAGGCACCTTCTTAAGGCACCTCTACATCACGATTTCAATGGTAGAGTTGAACTGTGAGGGGCAAAAAGAGCTAGATTTGCTACTAAAACACCTAAATATATCACATTTACAACGAACTGTCAAAATGAAGACCAGAATTGATGTTTCACTATAACTAAGCCTAAAACATCTGGTTTTCCATGATTTTATTTATTTTCTCATGAAAGTCACTCTTTTAACGTCTGCTTTAGTAGTACTTTGGTGGCGTTTTTGGTTGTGAGCATATTCATTATGAGTCTGTGTTTTAGCAGGCTGAAGATTTTGATAACCACTTGCTGACAGCCCTAGCCAGGAGTCCTCCACGAAAAGGTAAGAGTAAATCATCCTTGCACCTCGTAATTGTAATTCAGCTCCTGGTGCAGGACATCATTACTGACCCCATGCTCCTCTCTCCTACAGGGTCGGCTGCGGAGCAGTTGTTAACCAGACGGTTAAAAGACTTACCTGAACTGAGCGTGGCCGGGTCAGGGTACGGTTGTGGTTCAGTAGGACGGGGGCGGGGGCGGGGGCTGAGGAAGACCCATGGTAGTCTGTTGTGCACGTCCAAACAAGAAAATCCGGAACCCCAGAGCAGCGTCTTGTCAGACAAGAATGTCTTGAGGCACCGCACAAGACAAGGAAAAGATAGTGACTTACAAAGCAAACACAGTGAGGGGAGACATGGGAAAACGAGTGACATAGTGAAAAAGAAGGTAGGAAGGAGAAGAAAGCATTTAAAAATGGAAACTAATGCAGAGGAAGAAGCAACAACCATTGGAACTGACAAGAGTTTCTGCTGCAAATACTGTGGGAAGGGCTTTCACAGAGAGTTTGGCCTTTCTGTGCACATGAGGTCTCATAACAAGGGGACATACAAATGTCCTAAGTGTCCCAAAAAGTTTCCGTATCCAAGTGCACTCCGTGTGCACACGTTGAACAGCCACGGCAAAACAGAAAATAACAAACCTTGCTCTAGCATCAAAGAAAAGTCCAACTCTATCAACCACAAAGTGAAACCCCTCTCCCCCAGCAGAACAAAGCCTACTTCCCCCATCAACAAACCTCTCTCTCCCAGCAAAGTGAAACCTCTCCCTGCCAGCAAGGCTAAACCACTACCCCCCAAAGACAATCCTACCTCCCCAAACAACAAAGTTGGCTCCCCCAAAGAAGGCAGCACACATCCAGAACTTTATTCTTGTCACGTTTGCCATAAGGAGTACACTTCTGCAAATTCCCTGCAGGACCACGAACGCATTCACACAGGTGAGAGACCGTACCCTTGTAACCAGTGTGGGCAGAGGTTCCGTGTAAAGCAGTTCCTGATATTGCATTTGCGTAAAGCCCATGCGGATGTGTACGGGGGTGAGGAGAGCAGCGGAGACCTCTCCTGGACTGCACCAGTGGAGGATCCCATTGCTAACGGTGCTGAGCAGCAATCTGCCATCAAATCAAAGAGCAAAGACGATCGACGTGCAAAGGCAAACAGCAAACGGAAGCAAATGATAGAAACAGACGGCTTGTTCCAATGCACAGTGTGTAAAAAGCTGCTAAGTTCACAGATTAGCCTCGTTCAACACTTCCGCATCCACACAGGTGAGAAACCGCTCAGCTGCGAAGAGTGCGGCAAGAAATTCCGCTGTCACCCCATCTTGATCAGCCACAGGAGGTCCGCCCACCCGGGAAAGAAGTACCAATGCCTCAAGTGTGTCAAGCAATTTGAGACCATGGCCGAACGTAAAAGACATCTGCTACAAGTCCACCAATTCAAGAAACCAAACCCGCGGTCCCGCTGTCCTCGCTGTAGCAGGACTTTCCACAACAGTAACTCCCTGAGAATCCACTATGAAACTGTCCATGCCTGAGTCTGTCCCCACATGGCTCGGCCCAGTCACATTGGAGTGTTCAGCAGGGCCGGGGTCAATTCGAATTACATTAAGGAAATCAGATTATTACGTCCATTTGAAATTACATTTGTGATTTTGAAAAGTGCTGTTTATTTTCATTGACCGTTTTTGTTATCATTGACTGACTGAGTGAAAAGGGAATTGACCCCAACCCTTGTGCCCAGTGAACTAACATGATGCTGAGAGAGGACGAAGAAAGCGCAAACTCACAAAGACTTGTGATTCACAAAAACTTGTGATATGGTGATCAATGTTTGTGATATGGTGCTCAATATGGGTATCACTGTTCAACCTGTGATATGGGGATAAATCTGTTTTCTGGGGGTTGCAGGATCACGCTTTTTTAAAGTCAGTGCCAGACCGGTTTATGGCGATTTGATTTCAACGCCTTGGAGCCATGTTTTTAGTTTTATGGTTTTAGTTCCATGTAAACACGTCTATCATTTATATGTTATTATGACAAATGTAACATGTTCATTGTACTGTACATTCCCTATGTTGTCAAGAAAAGCACAGGGCAGAAAATACCCATGTTTCTGACTCTGAAAATACTGAAAATCAGTTTTTTTTTTACATTAATAATATCTGTATTTACTGGAGGTTGACTTACCTTAATAGGTCATGCATACTCCAATAGGGGTGTTCATGGATCACCCAATTTCTTAGTGACCTTTTATGAATTACAATGATTGCACAAACATGGGCAATAGAGAGACCTCAGTAATAAAGGATTACAAATAGTACATGTTCCTCATTTGCAATAATTATTTCAAGTCGTTAGATCTTTAGGTTGGTGTGTCACAATTAAAAGCTGTGTTCACATTGAAGTGACTCAAATCCAATTTTCTTTGCATATCCAATTTGAATCTGTTCATTTTCATGCAGTCTGAACAGCCAAAAAACACGTGGAATCTGATAATTCAAGCCACATTTCAAACCACCTTTGTAGGTGGTGTGAAGTCAGATACAAATATGAGTCCTGGCAATGTGACTTGTCGGAGTGGTCATATCTGATTTCAAATCAAATCAAATCAAATTTTATTGGTCACATGCTCCGAATACAACAGATGCAGACATTACAGTGAAATGCTTACTTACAGCCCTTAACCAACAGTGCATTTATTTTAAACAAAAAAAGTAAGAATAAAACAACAACAAAAAAAGTGTTGAGAAAAAAAGAGCAGAAGTAAAATAAAGTGACAGTAGGGAGGCTATATATACAGGGGGGTACCGTTGCAGAGTCAATGTGCGGGGGCACCGGCTAGTTGAGGTAGTTGAGGTAATATGTACATGTGGGTAGAGTTAAAGTGACTATGCATAAATACTTAACAGAGTAGCAGCAGCGTAAAAAGGATGGGGTGGGGGTGCAGTGCAAATAGTCCGGGTAGCCATGATTAGCTGTTCAGGAGTCTTATGGCTTGGGGGTAGAAGCTGTTGAGAAGTCTTTTGGACCTAGACTTGGCACTCCGGTACCGCTTGCCGTGCGGTAGCAGAGAGAACAGTCTATGACTAGGGTGGCTGGAGTCTTTGACAATTTTGAGGGCCTTCCTCTGACACCGCCTGGTATAGAGGTCCTGGATGGCAGGAAGCTTTTATTTGAAGATTTATTTGCCCTCAAGTGTTTTTTAGACTTATTTGGCATATATTGTTGCTTGCTAGCTACTCTGTTGACAGTTTGGCAAGAACTTGTGGTAGCTAACTAGCTTGCAAATTCTTTAAACAAATTAGTGAATGTGCCAGAATGATAAACCGCTGTCTAGTTGACTGCTGTGGCTAGCCAAAAAGGACTCGTTTTGATAGTTGGATACCTATGATTTTAAACATTCAAAGCAACTGGAAAACGTCCATGGCAGGCATTGTTGTCACCTTAGCTTGCTACATAACTTCTGATGGTTACCAATCAGCCTATACCACTGTTCGCACACCCTTCGTTACTATGACAACTAGCGTAGCCATGTCAGCAAATGACTGCTGTCTGAACACACACACATCCGATTTGGTCACTTGTAACTTGCTGTTTGGCCAGTCAGTTTTACAAAACAGATTTGAGGTTTAAGGCCTGCAATGCGTACAAGGCTTTCGACAAAGATATTTATAACTAACCCAAGATAGTTCATCTGTGTCGTTTCCAATGGGAGCAAATGAAGCATAGTGGGCAGGACCAAGCGCGAGATCCTATTGGCCCGTTGTTGCATGTATTTGCATATCTTCGTTAGGGAACGCCTCCTCTGTGAAGTGCGCGTGCACAAACTTATTTCGATCTTGCACTCCTAAACAACGCAATTTTTGGAAACTTTGGCAAAGAATCATGTCCATAAAACTTAGTGCACTGTGTTCGTAACAGATTTTCGTTTTGGGAACAGAAAAATGTTGAGATCAGATGTTTAATCGATGAGAAAATTAACACTACCCGCGACTGGACTTCCTCTCACTACCATATTTGGTGGCGAGAAAACGTTCTAAACTGGATGCTTCAACTTTATAACCCCTGTGACGTGTCTGGGTTATCCCTTCTGTCTGTGCTTTAGATCGAGTCCTAATAACCAAGGCTGAGGGTATCTCTAGGCTAACATGCCGCTCTATCGTTATATCTTGACGGTAAATAAGCAAAGAGATAGACTAGATGCTTTTCGACTTTCTGTGGAGAAAGTTGAAACTGAGCTACAGTCCCCTGTAGCTCAGTTGGTAGAGCATGGCGCTTGCAACGCCAGGGTTGTGGGTTCGTTTCCCACGGGGGGCCAGTATGAAAATGTATGCACTCACTAGTAAGTCGCTCTGGATAAGAGCGTCTGCTAAATGACTAAAATGCAAAATGAGAAACCGTACCGTGTTGCTTTATTATTCAGGAACGTATCAAGTCCCTCAGAACATACCTACGATTAACCACGTTGACTCATCAGTAGGAAAGATTTGTTTTTCTATTGGTCCATTCAACAACAATAGAGCTACAGTATATGAGCCTTGTTTCAGCAGGATGTTGTAGCTATGCCTTATTGGAACGGTTTTATTGATAATATATGTTGGATGTTGCCACACACATACCTACTTATTAACAAAATTAAGGAAGTCTCTGTTAAAATGATTCATAAATATTATCCTGCCAACCACTATATGAAGAAGTTTAAGAAAAACCTAAATTCAAATTGTACCTTTTATAATGACCACCCAGAAACGGTGTTGCATCTTTTTTGGAATTGTTTTCATGTAAGGAATCTGTGGCAAGACATCAGTAGATTTATAATTGAACACATTTATGAAGATTTTACACTATTATGGAGAGATGTACTGATTGGATTCTTTACCTACTATATAAATAAGTTGAAACAATTTTATGTAATTAATTTCATTATTCTTTTGGCCAAATTTCATATTCATAAATGTAAATTTACAAACAAAACACCACATTTTCTTACCTTACAAAAATAAATTGAACTATATTTTAAGACAATTAAATACTCTACCAACGAAAAAGCTGTTAGAATTATAAGTGTGTGTATGCCCCTTAAGGTCCTTGTGTAATGTGATATTGTACCCCCTAGCCCAATTGTCCTTTGTATATTATTTATATATACTTGTGTTCCCCCATGTACTTTTTGTATTGATTTGTTGTTAATAAAAATATATAAAAAAAAGCTTTAGATCTCCAAACTCATTTCCCCCTTGGTCTCACTTCCATCCATCCGGCTAGGGAATTGCAAATCCCGTAGAGGAGAAAGTCTCATCGCGAGACTGAGAATCAACATGGCTTGCTTCCATAGATTTCGCTAGCCATTTTAGTCAATAGAAAAATCTAAAAATCTGCGAGTTTGAGTTGTCTACACGAATTCCAAATGACTCGGCTGATAAAGAAAGTACTGTAGCTACATACAGCAACTGCTCTTCCAGGTTTCTTGCATCTTTGTTAACGAGCTAGTTAGATAACGTTAACTGAGCCTGCCATCCAGAGCTAACCTTGTTTAGCTGTCTAGCTAGCTTGATTCGCCTGGCTGCACTCTTCACAGTCTTCAGTGTTTGTTTTATGGTAAGTCTCATCTGTTATTAATAGCATGTAGACTGGATGTTAGTGGTCTAGCCAGCTTACGAGCAGTGATTCTGGAGGGGTGTGGTGTTTGCTACTTGGCTATGTAACTACTTACGCTTCACAGACTGGCTCAGGGCCAGATCATTGTGGTGGACTGGAAAGGAGACAGCTGTAGCTAGGTTGACTCCAACATTGCTGCATGTCACATAGAGGGTCACATCTTTATAAATTACTGTTCCATCGTCTACCATAGTGACATCCTCCTCATCACCACCCCACTTGATTGACAGCAAAGAAGTGCTCCTCTCCTTGGGACTCGGTGTAACCCTCCACCCTATCTACCCCTGGTGCCCCCAGAGCAGGCGGTAAGGGACACCATCATTGCCACGATGCTGGAGTCTGTAAGGAACACGTTTCACGCCCAGCTGGCCACCGTCATGGACTCCCTGCTGGCGGCGGCGGTGTGTGAGATCGCCAAGATCTTTGAGAGCAGTCTGTGTGAGCAGCAGGAGGAGCTGACGCAGAGAGGAGAGGAGATCACAGGACTGAGGGGGAGGCTGGAGAGGGCAGAGAGGAGGCTGAAGAAGGAAGGAGAGGAAGAAGAAGGAGAAGGCCTATTGGACGTGGTAGAAGGACCAGAGAGAAAAACAGGAGGAGATGGCAGCCCTAGGCAGCAGTCTGAACCAAGAGCTGGTAAGAAAACCGGATGTCTCATCTGAAAATGATCTTAGGAACATTTTGGTTGAAAACACCCCTAAACTACTGTCTGGTTGTCTGTCCTGCGCCGTCTGTTCAGGTTCAAGCTGGGATTCGGATGCGGCCTCTGAGACCCCCAAATTGGTCCAGGACAGCGGGTGTAAGAAGCCCCCCAGGATGAAAAAGGAGGGGACTGAGCTGGAGGGGTCCTCCATCAAAGAAGAGGTCAGACTCACAGTCATTCTCTAACACAATAAGAATGTCTGTCTTTCTCAATGTTTTCAGTCTCATTTAGCTGTTTTATTACAATTTTATTCTGTCAAGGAGGTAGTCTCCCGAGTGGCGCAGCGGTCTAAGGCACTGCATCGCAGTGCTAGAGGTGTCACTACAGACCCGGGTGTGATCCCGGGCTGTATCACAACTGGCCGTGGTCTGGAGTCCCATAGGGCGGCGCACGATTGGCCCAGCGTCGTCCGGGTTAGGGGAGGGATTTGCGGCGGTAGGCCGACATTGTAAACAAGAATTTGTTCTTAACTAACTTGCCTAGTTAAATAAAGGTGGAATAAAAATAGTAATGCAGGTTTGAGTTGTTTTCAGTGGTTAATTTATTCAAAGGCTGTTCAACACTGTGCTGTGACGCTGTCCCCCACATTAATGTTTTATTCTCTCCCTTCAGCTTAAACATTGCCCTCTTCCACAGTTTGAGGAGCCCCACCCTGCCCCTGTAGAGGGGGAGGAGGAGGGCCAAGGGCCAGGGAGGAGCTCTTCTGCTGGGGTTCAGAGGCTAGGAGACCCCTTGTCTGACACAACAGGGACCAAGGTGAAGTGTAAGGAAGTTTAATCCTTAACCAATCAATACACACGTTTGTGTTTTACAGTCCCTCCAGGATTTAGCGATTCTGCAATAGATACTTTTTTTGGCTAAATCAACAACTCCTCGAATGTTATGCTAGGGCTTGCAAATTTGGCCAATCACCACACTATTATTGCATGAAACAGTCAAATCAATATTAACATTACCACATACAGTGCCTTCGGAAAGTATTTTGACTTTTTCAAGAAAAGCAAAAACAGTATATATATGTATTTTTTGCTACTTTATAAAAAAAATTTAACGGAAATATCACATTTACATAAGTATTCAGACCCTTTACTCAGTACATTGTTGAAGCACCTTTGGCAGCGATTACAGCATTGAGTCTTCTTGGGTATGACACTACAAGCTTGGCACACCTGTATTTGGGGAGTTTCTCCCATTCTTCTCTGCAGATCCTCTCAAGCTCTCGGGTTGGATGGGGAGCGTTGTTGCGCAGCAATTTTCAGGTCTCTCCAGAGATGTTCTATCGGGTTCAAGTCCGGGCTCTGGCTGGGCCACTCAAGGACATTGAGACTTGTCCCGAAGCCACTCCTGCGTTGTCTTGGCTGTGTCCTTAGGGTCGTTGTCATGTTGGAAGGTGAACCTTCGGCCCAGTTTGAGGTCCTGAGCGCTCTGGAGCAGGTTTTCATCATGGATCTCTGTACTTTGCTCCCTTCATCTTTCCCTCGACCCTGACTAGTCTCCCAGTCCCTGCCGCTGAAAAACATCCCCACAGCATGATGCTGCCACCACCATGCTTCACCGTAGGGATGGTGCCAGGTTTCCTCCATATGTGACGCTTGGCATTCAGGTCAAAGTGTTCAATCTTGGTTTCATCAGACCAGACCGGGCTGTCATGTGCCTTTTACTGAGGAGTGGTTTTCGTCTGGCCACTCTACCATAAAGGCCTAATTGCTGGAGTGCTGCAGAGATGGTTGTCCTTCTGGAAGGTTCTCCCATCTCCACAGAGGAACTCTGGAGCTCTGTCAGAGTGACCATTGGGTTCTTGGTCACCTCCCTGACCAAGGCCCTTCTCCCCCGATTGCTCAGTTTGGCCGTGCAGCCAGCTCTATGAAGAGTCTTGGTTGTTCCAAACTTCTTCCATTTAAGAATGATGGAGGCCACTGTGTTCTTGGGGACCTTCAATGCTGTAGACATTTTTTGGTACCCTTTCCCCAGGATCTGTGCCTGGACACAATCCTGTCTCGGAGCTCTACGGACAATTTCTTCGACCTCATGGCTTGGTTTTTGCACTGACATGCACTGTCAACTGTGGGACCTTATATAAACAGGTGTGTGCCTTTCCAAATCCTGTCCAATCAATAGACTTTAGCACAGGTGGACTCCAATCAACTTGTAGAAACAGCTCAAGGATGATCAATGGAAACAAGATGCACCTGAGCTCAATTTCGAGTCGCATAGCAAAGGGTCTGAATACTTGTGTGAATAAGGTATTTCTGTTTTGAATTTTTAAGATATCTGCAAACATTTCTAAAAAACTGTTTTCTCTTTGTCTTTATGGGGTATTGTGTGTAGATTGCTGAGGATTACATCAAACACAATTTTTTATTTTTAATAAGGCTGTAAAGTAACTGTGGAAAAAGTCAAGGGGTCTGAATACTTTCCGAAGGCACTGTATAACTGTCCAATCACCTCACTACAAAAAGAGGGCTTTCAATCTTAACCAGTCACCCCACTTTTACGGCATAAAATGGTTCAATAAAACAGGTCAACTTTTCCCCCGTCACCACATTTTCGTGACAAAATCATTGCAAATTGCCATGCAAAATGTAAGAATTGCCACAGCAATATCAAGCATTTTGGCCCACAACTATCACAACTAAACGGAATCCTGGTGGGACTAGGTTTAGAGGAAATAAACGTTGTCTGTTCATACTGTATTTTATACTTGTGGAATTGTTGGAATGTGTGTATTGAGCTCCCTTCATGATGTTGTTTCTTGTTCCTATCTCTTGGTAGTATCCCATTGGGAGGGAGACCCTAGACCTCTTCAGAGCCAGAGCTCCACCTCCTTCTTCCATGGCCCCCGGGTTGGACATTTCTCTCCCAGACCCGACCACAGGTCTCCTGGGCTTGACCCCTGGGCCAGTGGGGTTCCTCTAGAGCTTCAGGATCCCAGCTTCCTGGACCAGAGCCCAGACCAGGTACTAGAGCAGAGAGAGCTCCGACAGTCACACGACCAAACCAACCAATCCCAGAGAGGCCTGAGACCAAGAGACGACAGAGGGAGGGGCCTAGTTCATCAGAACCGCTGGTCATTGGCTGCCAAGGACCCAGTCAGACCACACCCCAACACACACGCTCACAAACACGCACAAGGTCATGCACACACACTGGGCGGGGCGAGACCCTACACTTGCCCGTACTGCGGCAAGAGCTTCAGCTACCCATCCCACCAGCGCAGGCACCTGCTGCGCCACACGGGGGTGAGGATGTACCCCTGCTTGGTGTGCGACAAGAGCTTCCTGACTCCGTCAGAGCTCACGGTGCACACCCGCGTCCACACAGGGGAAAGGCCGTTCGGCTGCACCCAGTGTGGGAAGCGTTTTGCCCGTAGCGGGAACCTCCGGGCCCACCAGAGAGACGTCCACCTGGGGAAGAGACCCTTTGTCTGCCAGGAGTGCGGCAAGAGGTTCGCCCACAGGGGCAACCTGAGGGTGCACTACCAGAAGGTACACCAGGGCCTGCCATACCATGAGGATGAGTACGACCAGGATGGCAACGCTCTCCCCTCTACTGGTTAAAGGGACAGGAAAACAGGGTCACATTCTGTAGGAGCTAATGGGAGAAAACATTTTGAAATGGAAAATGAGTGTTCTTACAGTGCATTCGGGAAGTATTCAGACCCCTTGACTTTTTCCACATTTTGTTACGTTACAGCCTTATTCTAAAATTGATTAAATAGTTTTTTCCCCCCATAGATAACACACAATACCCCATAATGACAAAACAAGGTTTGTAGACATTTTTGCAAATGTATAAAAAAAAAAAACATATCACATTTACATAAGTATTCAGCGCCTTTACTCAGTACTTTGTTGAAGCACCTTTGGCAGCGATTACAGCCTTGAATCTTCTTGGGTATGATGCTACAAACTTGGCAAACCTGTATTTGGGGAGTTTCTCCCATTCTTTTCTGCAGATCCTCTCAAGCTCTGTCGGGTTGGATGGGGAGCGTCGCTGCACAGCTATTTTCAGGTCTCTCCAGAGATGTTCTATCGGGTTCAAGTCTGGGCTCTGGCTGGGCCACTCAAGGACATTCAGAGACTTGTCCCGAAGCCACTCCTGCGTTGTCTTGGCTTTGTGCTTAGGGTTGTCCTGTTGGAAGGTGAACCTTCGGCCCAGTCTGAGGTCCTGAGCACTCTGGAGCAGGTTTTCATCAAGGATCTCTGTCATTTGCTCCGTTCATCTTTCCCTTGATCCTGACTAGTCTCCCAGTCCCTGCCGCTGAAAAACATCCCAACAGCATGATGCTGCCATCACCATGCTTCACCGTAGGGGTGGTGCAAGGTTTCCTCCAGACGTGGCGCTTGGCATTCAGGCCAAGTTGTAGAAACGGCTCAAGGATGATCAATGGAAACAGGATGCACCTGAGCTCAATTTCGAGTCTCATAGCAAATGGTCTGAATACTTATGTAAATAAGGTATTTCTGTTTTATTTTTAATACATTTGCAAATATTTCTAAAAACCTGTTTTCGCTTTTGTCATTATGGGGTATTGTGTGTAGATTGAGGAAAACAATTAATTTAATCAATTTTAGAATAAGGCCGTAACGTAACAAAATGTGGAAAAGGGGAAGGATTCTGAATACTTTCCGAATGCACTGTATTCAGCATTTTATATTATGTGAATTAGTCCTGCCTGCAACTCTGTTTGCATTTTAAACGAATGTCCCATAGGAATGACTCCGCCTGTCAAGAGACAATGATGAAGACAGGAAATGGTGAGAGCGAGAAAGGAATGCAGCGCTCTCTACAGAAGAAGAGAAGAAGTCATTTCTAAGTGTTGTGTAATTTAAAAGGTTGTCATACCGTTACTTGTTGTTTTTATACTGAGAGATGTTACCTTTAGTTACTATACATGTTTGTGTATGTTAGCAAAAGTGATAAACGTGCAAACTGATTATGTATGATACATTAGCATAACATTCCCTATTTTGTCTCAACGTTATTCATCCTCCGTGTGTACTGTTCATTTAAAGTCATTAACCGAAATAAAACCTGGTGTATTCATGGACAATCTTACAATGATGATACAGTATCTTATTTCGCAATATGCTTTCTTTGGTCCATAAGGTCAGGAAAAGCACGAAGAAGATTTTAGAAGGTACAGTACTGTTTTTTGGGTAAGTGCAGTACCATTGATTGCCACCAGAGAGCGGTCTTGCCACTATTCTCCATTATAATGCATAGAAGGCATGCACTTACAGTATAGTAGGCTGGTTGAAGATGTCTGCCACGTCAGCCTGTTTTACGTCAAGTGTGTGTGAAGCCTTCTGTTGGCTTTGCAAGTCACATTCTCTGCTTTCCACAGTTCCCTCAGGTCGTGTCAAAGACTGTTCTGCCGAATTGTTGGAGGAAGGAAAGAGAGGAAGGCTCCACACCACTTTCTCACTTGAGTATCTTACCTAGTCATTTTCAGATCTAATTTAGCTCTTTTGTAGTTTTGGCAACTATGTGTTTTCTATACCTGTTCACTCCTCTGCCTGTAGGCTTTACAGAAGCTCCCCACCTCTTGGCTACAACCCTTCTAATTTAGTGTACCCTGCGCGCACAACCCTTGTGGAACTCCTGGTCTCTGGCAGCTTTTGGAACTGCCAATCTGCGGTGAAGAACACTGAGTTCATCTCAGCGTATGCTGCCCTTCAGTCTGTTGACTTTTTGGTCCTGACGGAGACATGGATCACCCCACCCAGAGAACACTGCTACTCCAGCTGCTCTCTCTTTATCTCACTACGTTTTCTATCATAGTCTGAGAGCATCTGGTTGTTGTGGTGGTGGCACAGGGCTACTCATTTCTCCTAAGTGGAGATTTTGTGTTTTCTCCCTCTCTCACCTGTCTGTCTCCTCATTTGAATTCCATGCTGTCACTGTCACTTGTCCACTCAAGCTTAGGATTGTTGTCATCTATCGCCCACCAGGTGTCCTTAGAGTTCCTCAATGAGCTTGACACCTTGATAGGCTCATTTCCTGACGATGGCTCACCGCTCTTCGTTTCTTTCCAACTCTCTCTTTCCTTTCTCTCCTTGCCTCTTTTGACCTCACCCTTTCCCAGTCCCCTCCCACTCACAAGGCAGGCAATATGCTTGACCTCATCTTTGCTAGAAGCTGTTCTCCTACTAATCTCACTGCAACCCCCCTCCAGGTCTCTGATCACTACTTAGTTTCCTTTTCTGTCTCCCTTTCCTCCAATCCTACCCACCCAGCCCCTGGAATGGGTGGCCACTAATAAACTGGTCCTGAACATCTCTAAAACTAAGAGCATTGTATTTGGTAAAAATCATTCCCTAAATTTGAGACCTCAGCTGAATCTGGTAATGACTGGAGTGGATGTTGAACAAGTTGAGGAGACTAAATTACTTGGCGTTAACTTAGATTGTAAACTATCATGGTCAAAACATATAGATTCAATGGTTGTAAAGATGGGGAGAGGTCTGTCCGTAATAAAGAGATGCTCTGCTTTTTTTGACACCACACTCCAAAAAGCAAGTTCTGCAGGCTCTAGTTTAGTCTATTCTCGATTATTGTCCAGTCGTGTGGTCCAGTGCTGCAAGGAAAGACCTAGTTAAGCTGCAGCTGGGTCAGAACAGAGCGGCATGTCTTGCTTTTCATTGTAATCAGAGGACTGATATAAATACTATGCATGCCAGTCTCTCTTGGCTAAGAGTTGAGGAGAGACTGACTGCATCACTTCTTCTTTTTATAAGAAACAATGTGTTGAAAATCCCAAATTGTTTGCATAGTCAACTTACACACAGCTCTGACACACCCACCAGACATGCCACCAGGGGTCTTTTCACAGTCCCCAAATCCAGAACAAATTCAAGAAAGCGTACAGTATTATATAGAGCCATTATTGCATGGAACTCCGTTCCAACTCATATTGCTCAAATAAACAGCAAACCTGGTTTCAAAAAACAGATAAAGCAACACATCACGGCACAACGCCTCTCCCCTATCTGACTTAGAGGTTCATCTTGTCATCCATGTTTGTGGGTGCTAGAGAGAATGGGGTCAGACAAATATACAGATACATCTTAAAATCGCTTTGCTCTGTGAGTGTATATGAGGAGGGTCACAGAGGCTTTGCTGTGTTTTCTGTTGATATATTTTTGTGTATATATACCGAGTGTACAAAACATTAGGAACACCTTCCTAATATTGAGTTGCACCCCCTTTTGCCCTCAAAACAGCTTCAATTTGTCGGGGCATGGACTACTAGGTGTGAAAAGCATTCCACAGGGATGCTGGCCCATGTTGACTCCAAGGCTTCCCACAGTTGTGTCAAGTTGGCTGGATGTCCTTTGGGTGGTGGGCCATTCTTGATACACACGGTAAACTGTTGAGCATGAAAAACCCAGCAGCATTGCAGTTCTTGACACACTCAAGCCGGTGCGCCTGGCACCTACTACCATACCCCATTCAATGGCGCTTAAATATTTTGCCTTGCCCATTCACCCTCTGAATGGCACACAATCCATGTCTCAATTGTCTCAAGGCTTGAAAATCATTCTTTAACCTCTGTATATTTTGGTGTGCATATTTTGGTGTGTATATTTTGCCCCCAGGGAGAGGAAACAAATGCACATTTAATTAGACACACCGTGGCTGTCACCCAAATATTGTCTGACATTTTCATGACCTACAGTAAAATGGGGTGGTTTTTGGCGTTGGAGAACTTCAGTATGTGGGAATGTCCTTAACTGTCAATATATTCTGCAGTTACAATAGTAATAGTAACTATCTGTAACTCTGATAGGCACAGGCCTGCGTATGTACACGCCACCTACTAGACTGGGTATAACTCACTTATAAACTCAGCAAAAAAAATAAACGTCCTCTCACTGTCAACTGCATTTATTTTCAGCAAAATTAACATGTGTAAATATTTGTATGAACATAACAAGATTCAACAACTGAGACATAAACTGAACAAGTTCCACAGACATGTGACTAACAGAAATTGAATAATGTGTCCCTGAACAAAGGTGGGGGTTCAAAATCAAAAGTAACAGTCACTATCTGGTGTGGCCACCAGCTGCATTAAGTACTGCAGTGCATCTCCTCCTCATGGACTGCACCAGATTTGCCCGTTCTTGCTGTGAGATGTTACCTCACTCTTCCACCAAGGCTTCCCGGACATTTCTGGGGGGAATGGCCCTAGCCCTCACTTTCCGATCCAACAGGTCCCAGACATGCTCAACGGGATTGAGATCCAGGTTATTCGCTGGCCATGGCAGAACACTGACATTCCTGTCTTGCAGGAAATCACACACAGAACAAGCAGTATGGCTGGTGGCATTGTCACGCTGGAGGGTCATGTCAGGATGAGCCTGCAGGAAGGGTACCACATGAGGGAGGAGGATGTCTTCCCTGTAACACACAGCGTTGAGATTGCCTGCAATTACAACAAGCTCAGTCCGATGATGCTCCAAATCGATCCCGCTCCAGAGTACAGGCCTCGGTGTAACGCTCATTCCTTCGACGATAAACGCGAATCCGACCATCACCCCTGGTGAGACAAAACCACGACTAGTCAGTGAAGAGCACTTTTTGCCAGTCCTGTCTGGTCCAGCGACGGTGGGTTTGTGTCCATAGGTGACGTTGTTGCCGGTGATGTCTGGTGAGGACCTGCCTTACAACAGGCCTACAAGCCATCAGTCCAGCCTCTCTCAGCCTATTACGGACAGTCTGAGCACTGATGGAGGGATTGTGCGTTCTTGGTAAAACTCAGGCAGTTGTTGTTGCCATCCTGTACCTGTCCCACAGGTGTGATGTTCGGATGTACCGATCCTGTGCAGGTTTTGTTACACGTGGTCTGCAACTGCAAGGACGATCAGCTGTCCGTCCTGTCTCCCTGTAGCGCTGTCTTAGGCGTCTCACAGTACGGACATTGCAATTTATTGCCCTGGCCACATCTGCAGTCCTCATACCTCCTTGCAGCATGCCTAAGGCACGTTCACGCAGATGAGCAGGGACCCTGGGCATCTTTCTTTTTGTGTTTTTCAGAGTCAGTAGAAAGGCCTCTTTAGTGTCCTAAGTTTTCATAACTGTGACCTTAATTGCCTACAGTCTGTAAGCTGTTAGTGTCTTAACGACCGTTCCACAGGTGCATGTTCATTAATTGTTTATGGGTCATTGAACAAGCATGGGAAACAGTGTTTAAACCCTTTACAATGAAGATCTGTGAAGTTATTTTGATTTTTACGAATGATCTTTGAAAGACAGGGTCCTGAAAATGGGACGTTTCTTTTTTTGCTGAGTTTATAACAACTGTTTTCATAGATGTTGTTACACTTGGTGTCTTCTCTGCCTCAGGCTGCTTGTTCAATTCTCCAGAAAACTATTCTGCTGCCTCTCCCCCGCCCAAGGTTCCCTTCCATCACCATTTCCCCCCTTAGCAGTAAAATTAAATAAATATGTCACGCACCAAACCCCTGTGTGTGTGTCAGAGAGCGAGACTGAGACAGACAGCAGTGGGTGTTAGAGGTTTATTGTCGCCCAAGGCTGCTCGTAATCTGCTCTACCGTCTGGTCCCCAGGGTCCATGTTTTCATTTAGGTTGCCATTACTGATTGTACTGAATCCTGCCTTTAGGGGATTACAGTGCTGTCTCTAGCTGAAGGCATTGTGTTTATCCATCTACCAGACTGTACTTAAGCACTCAATGTGCTAATGGAGTGTGGTGCCAGGAAAATAACTTCTCACTCAACTTCAACAAAACAAAGGAGATGATCGTGGACTTCAGGAAACAGCAGAGGGTGCACCCCCCTATCCACATCGACGGGACCACAGTGGAGAAGGTGGAAAGCTTCAAGTTCCTTGGCGTACACATCACTGACAAACTGAGATGGTCCACCCACGCAGACAGTGTGGGGAAGAAGGCGCAACAGAGCTTCTTCAACCTCAGGAGGCTGAAGAAATTTGGCTTGGCACCTAAAACCCTCACAAACTTTTACAGATGCACAATTAAGAGCATCCTGTCGGCCTGTATCACGGCCTGGTACGGCAACTGCACCGCCCGCAACCGCAGGGCTTTCCAGAGGGTGGTGCTGTCTGCCGAACGCATTACCGGGGGCAAACTTCCTGCCCTCCAAGACACCTACAGCACCCGATGTCACAGGAAGGCCAAAAAGATCATCAAGGACAACAACCACCCGAGCCACTGCCTGTTCACCCCGCTATCATCCAGAAGGCGAGGTCAGTACAGGTGCATAAAAACTAGGACATAGAGAATGAAAAAAAGATTATATCTCAAGGCCATCAGACTGCTAAGTAGCCATCACTAGCACATTAGAGGCTGCTGCTGCCAATTGAAATCACTGGCCACTTTAATAATGTTTACATATCTTGCACTACTCATCTCATATGTATATACTGTATTCTATTCTATAATATTCTACTGTATCTTAGTCCATGCCGCTCTGTCATTGCTTGTCCATACAGTGGGGGGAAAAAAGTATTTAGTCAGCCACCAATTGTGCAAGTTCTCCCACTTAAAAAGATGAGAGAGGCCTGTAATTTTCATCATAGGTACACGTCAACTATGACAGACAAATTGAGAAAAAAACATCCTGAAAATCACATTGTAGGATTTTTAATGAATTTATTTGCAAATTATGGTGGAAAATAAGTATTTGGTCACCTACAAACAAGCAAGATTTCTGGCTCTCACAGACCTGTAACTTCTTCTTTAAGAGGCTTCTCTGTCCTCCACTCGTTACCTGTATTAATGGCACCTGTTTGAACTTGTTACCAGTATAAAAGACACCTGTCCACAACCTCAAACAGTCACACTCCAAACTCCACTATGGCCAAGACCAAAGAGCTGTCAAAGGACACCAGAAACAAAATTGTAGACCTGCACCAGGCTGGGAAGACTGAATCTGCAATAGGTAAGCAGCTTGGAATGAAGAAATCAACTGTGGGAGCAATTATTAGGAAATGGAAGACATACAAGACCACTGATAATCTCCCTCGATCTGGGGCTCCACGCAAGATCTCACCCCGTGGGGTCAAAATGATCACAAGAACGGTGAGCAAAAATCCCAGAACCACACGGGGGACCTAGTGAATGACCTGCAGAGAGCTGGGACCAAAGTAACAAAGCCTACCATCAGTAACACACTACGCCGCCAGGGACTCAAATCCTGCAGTGCCAGACGTGTCCCCCTGCTTAAGCCAGTACATGTCCAGGCTCGTCTGAAGTTTGCTAGAGTGCATTTGGATGATCCAGAAGAGGATTGGGAGAATGTCATATGGTCAGATGAAACCAAAATAGAACTTTTTGGTAAAAACTCAACTCGTCGTGTTTGGAGGACAAAGAATGCTGAGTTGCATCCAAAGAACACCATACCTACTGTGAAGCATGGGGGTGGAAACATCATGCTTTGGGGCTGTTTTTCTGCAAAGGGACCAGGACGACTGATCCGTGTAAAGGAAAGAATGAATGGGGCCATGTATCGTGAGATTTTGAGTGAAAACCTCCTTCCATCAGCAAGGGCATTGAAGATGAAACGTGGCTGGGTCTTTCAGCATGACAATGATCCCAAACACACCGCCCGGGCAACGAATGAGTTGCGTCGTAAGAAGCATTTCAAGGTCCTGGAGTGGCCTAGCCAGTCTCCAGATCTCAACCCCATAGAAAATCTTTGGAGGGAGTTGAAAGCCCCAAAACATCACTGCTCTAGAGGATATCTGCATGGAGGAATGGGCCAAAATACCAGCAACAGTGTGTGAAAACCTTGTGAAGACTTACAGAAAACGTTTGACCTGTGTCATTGCCAACAAAGGGTATACAACAAAGTATTGAGAAACTTTTGTTATTGACCAAATACTTATTTTCCACCATAATTTGCAAATAGATTCATAAAAAATCCTACAATGTGATTTTCTAGATATTTTTTTCTCATTTTGTCTGTCATAGATGACGTGTACCTATGATGAAAATTACAGGCCTCTCTCATCTTTTTAAGTGGGAGAACTTGCACAATTGGTGGCTGACTAAATACTTTTTTCCCCCCACTGTATATGTATTCTTAAATTCCATTCCTTACTAGATTTGTGTGTATTTAGGTATATGAAATTGTTAGATAACTGCACAGTCGGAGCTAGAAGCACAAGCATTTCGCTACACCCGCAATAACATCTGCTAAACACGTGTATGTGACAAATACAATTTTATTTTATTTGATTTAATGGTGTCAGCGGATGCTGGTTTAAAACTTTCATCACTGGCCTCCCGAGTGGCGCAGCGGTCTAAGGCACTATATCGCGGTGCTAGAGGCGTCACTACAGACCCGGGTTCGATCCCGAGGGGGCTTTACTTGGCTCATCGCGCTCTAGCGACTCCTTGTGACGGGCCGGGCGCCTGCAGGCTGACCTCGGTCATCAGTTGAACGGTGTTTCCTTCCAACACATTGGTGTGGCTGACTTCCGGTTAAGCGGGCGGGTGTTAAGAAGCACGGTTTGGCGTGTTATGTTTCGGAGGACGCATGGCTCGACCTTCGCCTCCCGAGCCCGTTGGGGAGTTGCAGCGATGAGACAAGATCGATATTTGGGAGAAAAGGGGTCAAATAAGAAAATATATACAAAAAACTATCTTGTAAGCCCTTTTGTGTCTGTGGAAATGTGGATTTTGACGTTGTGAACCATCTTTTACTGTGCAGCATTCTAAATACCAGAGCATTCTATCACTGTCCTCACACAACTGTGGATTTATCTATGAGATTTATAACAATTTATAACCCACATCAACCCAGTGTGTATGGAAGGGGTGAGACCATGCACTGACTAGGCTGGTGTGTAGCATATTCCCCCTTTGTGAAAAACATGGAAAAAAGATTGATGGAAATATAATTACAGTGAATGTGCTTCCGGTTGGGAAGAGGAATGCCAGGATGGAGTGGGAGTTCATTATCCCAGCGCTCTGGAGTTCCTGTGTATTCCGAGTGGCTCTTTGCTCTGTGGGTTGCTAGGCAACTCTGTGGCTGAGCGGAGCAGAGTGTTCTGGAGTGGAGTGGGGATTGGATGAGGGAAGAACACCGGTTCACTTAGAACAGACCGTCACCAACAGCATCAGGCTCTCTGATTGGACCGTTTGGTGATCATGATAAATGATAGTGCTAGACCAGGGTTTCCCAAACTCATCAAGCGTTGATTATTTCAATCAACTGTGTAGTGCTAGGACAGGACCGAGTTTGGGAAACCAAGTGCTAGACCATTATCATGGTGTTTGCTTTATGTGAGAAAGTTAGTATGTCTAGCAATATTCAACCTGTAGACTGTCTATGAATAATGCTTTTTGTGATGTGAGATTCTAATTAATTATCAGTGATTCATAAAACAACAGTTTATCATCAAATCATCCCATCATATATTTTATTCGTTTATTAAAACCGGGGATTCATGTTGAGGTTTATGTATCAGTTGAGGGTTGAACTTTGGCAATGCTGTCTGGACTGGTTCCAACAACATCAGTCTGTTCATTGACTCTTCCTCTGATCCATCCAACCCCTCCTTACCAGTCTATCCCTTAGGGAGGATATTCCCTGTAGTTTGGGACACCATGGCTCCATCTCAATAGTCTAAAATGTCTTCCTCTCCTTGTCTTGTTCCCTTAATCTGTACTGCCATGAACCAACTGGAGTGGTGGAATTGAATGCCCGGCAGATATAGTCCCACCACGTTGCTGTCACCTCCTCTGCCTTTACAGATCAGTGCAGATGAAGGGGAGAGGAAGCCACATCAGACTATTGAGATGCGCTCTGTGCCTTGGGTCCAACCTAGTGGCTGCGTTCCAGCATCGCCAAGGCAACAGGCACAGTCTGTGGGCAAGCCTTCACGGCTGAGTGGCGGTGCCGTTGTGGGATACAAGGCCCGAGGTCTAACCCTCTCGTCTGCAGCCAGGGTCAGGGATGGCAGCCCATGAAGGACATACTGCGCTGGAGTGGATGATGATCGAGCTGGATTGTGGGAAGGATATGAAAGGTGTGTGTGTTTGAGATGATAGATATTGCTCATGGATATTAAAATGTTTAAGTGGGATGGCAAGACTGTATGGTAGTGGGTTATCTTAGTTTAGTTATTTTAGTTATCAAGTGGGTTATCTTAGTTTCATGAGGTGTGTGGGGGGCTGTATTGGTTGTGGGGGTTGGAGCTGTGTTTAGGGGGGTGGGATGGTGGTGAAAGCTGATGATTGGGGGTTGGAGCTGTGTTTAGGGGGGTGGGATGGTGGTGAAAGCTGATGATTGGGGGTTGGAGCTGTGTTTAGGGGGTGGGATGGTGGTGAAAGCTGATGATTGGGGGTTGGAGCTGTGTTTAGGGGGGTGGGATGGTGGTGAAAGCTGATGATTGGGGGTTGGAGCTGTGTTTAGGGGGGTGGGATGGTGGTGAAAGCTGATGATTGGGTGTTAGAGCTGATAAACAGGCCTTATGTTCCCTGTTTGGGGTTAAAACCTAATGGTATTGGGCCAGAAGCAGAGATGGAACCAAATATCACTGGGACTTCCATGCTCTCTGCCCTCCATTTTCTCCCCACCCTCCTCCTCTCTTTCACCCTCCATCCCCATCTCACTCCACCTCTCTTTACCTCTCTCTCCTCGACCCCCCCCTTTCTGTCTCTCAGCCCAATTAATGAATTGATGTAGATTCTACGTGTGTTATAGTTTGTAATAATGTGTGTGAATGGAAGATAGAGTAGTCAGGCCTCCAGGTAAATCCTCCAGTTCATACTTCACATCTGCTGTATTTCATTCACTGAACTGGTACAATATAACAGCCCTTCCTCTCTCCTCTCATCCTCCATCCCACTCTTTTCCCACTGCTTCTCTCTCTATTTCCTCCATCCCCCACTATCTCTCTCCTCACCTCTTTTTCTCCCATCCATCCATCCATTCCCTGCTCCCTCTTTTTGATTCTCTCTCTCTCTCCCTCTTGTCTCTAATCAGTTGCAGTCAGTGGTCATGCAGATTGCAGCTTGTCTCTGATTGGCTTAGCTGGGAGGAGTCTATTCTGATGTGTCACACACGTACCACATCAGCAGGATAGAACCTCCCTCCCTCCCTCCCTCCATCCCTCCATTCCCCTCTCTCGCTACCACTCTCTCTCCCTCACACACACACACAGACATGCTTTCACACACACACATACGCCAGAGCTGACTCTGCAGCAGAAAAACAGGCTGGCAGAATTTCATCCCGACTGTAGCGACAGAGAAGGACTCCATCGGCTGTGAGAGAGAAGGACTGTCTTCATGGATGCTCGGTCGAGGAGTACCTGACCAGAGGCAATGGGCTGTGTGTGTTAATGTGTTAGGTCTGTGTGTGTGTGTGTGTGTGTGAGAGAGAAAGCACCCCAGCAGGAGAAGCAGCACTGCAGATACTGACTGAGTCCGGGGCTCGGTTCAACACCTCCTCCTCCCCTCCCCCTTTGGAGCATCGACGGAGAAACGAAGATCCATCGCTCTCAACCTCTGTGTGTGTGTCATTGAATGTGTGTGTTTGTGTAAGAGCTGCTGTGTCATTCACTGCTCTGCCTGCGTATCCGTGTCGTCGGCCCTCTCCCTGTCCCAGAATGATTCATTCTGCGCCCCTGTGCTGAGGAGGCGTTGGGCAGTATGGACCCTGCGCTGGCCGGGACCCCCCCCACGGATCTAAGCTGCCCCCCTGGGACGGGCGCACACCGCACCCCTGCTGATGGGCGAGGACACTGACACCACCCGAACACTGAACCACAGCTTCCTCCGAGACCACAACTATGTGACTGAAGGTAAGAGAGGACAAGGGTTGTGTGTGTGGGGCGGCAGGTAGTATAGTGGTTAAGAGCTTTGGGCCATTAACCGAAAGGTTGCTGGTTCAAAACCCCGAGCCGACTAGGTGAAAAAATCTGTTAATGTGCCCTTGAGCAAAGCACTTAACCTTAATTTCTCTGGATAAGAGCATCTGCTAAATGACTTAAAGTATGTATGCTCTACGACTGTTTATGTAAGTGTATGTGTTGTTTTCTCTCTCTCACAATCTCTTTGCTCATAGGGTAGATCTATAATCTCTCATAAGAGGATCCTGAATCTTTCACAGGAGTTAGTCAGCACAGTCAGTTAGTCAGTACAGTCAGCTACAGTCAGTTAGTCAGTTAGTCAGCACAGTCAGTTAGTCAGTACAGTCAGCTACAGTCAGTTAGTCAGTTAGTCAGTTACAGTCAGTTAGTCATTACAGTCAGTTAGTCATTACAGTCAGTTAGTCAGTATAGTCAATGACAGTCAGTTAGTTAGTACAGTCAGTTAATCAGTACAGTCAGTTAGTCAGTATAGTCAGTTACAGTCAGATAGTCAGTGCAGTTAGTCAGTATAGTCAGTTAGTCAGTACAGTCTGTTAGTCAGTACGGTCAGTTACAGTCAGTTAGTCAGTATAGTCAGTACAGTCAGTTAGTCAGTACAGTCAGATAGTAGACCTCAATACACCACTCCTCTCTCTGCTCTCTTTTCTCTTGTACTAATCTCTTCTAAATACCCCTTTTCACTCCATTCTCTCTTCTCTCCTGTCAGTCCTCTATGCTTTAGCTCTGATCCCTCCTCTCTCTTGTCATCCCTCTATCCTTTAGCTCTAATCTCTCCTCTCCCTGTCATCCCTCTGTCCTTTAGCTCTGATCTCTCCTCTTCCCTGTCATCCCTCTATCAATTAGCTCTGATCTTTCTCATGTCATCCCTCTATCATTTAGCTCTGATCTCTCCTCTCTCCTGTCATCCCTCTATCATTTAGCTCTGATATATCCTCTCTCCTGTCATCCCTCTATCCTTTAGTTCTGATCTCTCCTCTCTCCTGTCATCCCTCTATCCTTTAGTTCTGATCTTTCTCCTTTCTCTCTCTCCTGTCATCCTTCTATCCTTTAGCTCTGATCTCTCCTATCATCCCTCTATCATTTAGCTCTGATCTCTCCTCTCTCTCTCTCCTGTCATCCCTCTATCCTTTAGCTTTGATCTCTCCTCTCTCTCTCCTGTCATCCCTCTATCCTTTAGATATTATCTCTCCTCTCTCTCCTGTCATCCCTCTATCCTTTAGCTCTGATCTCTCCTCTCTCTCTCCTGTCATCCCTCTATCCTTTAGCTTTGATCTCTCCTCTCTCTCTCCTGTCATCCCTCTATCCTTTAGATATTATCTCTCCTCTCTCTCTCTTGTCATCCCTCTATCCTTTAGCGCTGATCTCTCTCCTCTCTCTCTCCTGTCATCCCTCTATCCGTTAGCTTTGATCTCTCCTCTCTCTCTCCTGTGATCCATCTATCCTTTAGCTCTGATCTCTCTCCTCTCTCTCTCTCTCCTGTAAACCATCTATCCTTTAGCTCTAATCTCTCCTCCCTCTGTCATCCCTCTGTCCTTTAGCTCTGATCTCTCCTCTACCCTGTCATCCCTCTA
Organism: Coregonus clupeaformis; assembly: GCF_020615455.1. Classification (NCBI taxonomy): domain Eukaryota; kingdom Metazoa; phylum Chordata; class Actinopteri; order Salmoniformes; family Salmonidae; genus Coregonus; species Coregonus clupeaformis. Next base: position 23,586,324 of record NC_059193.1, read on the forward strand.
TCAATTAGCTCTGATCTTTCTCATGTCATCCCTCTATCATTTAGCTCTGATCTCTCCTCTCTCCTGTCATCCCTCTATCATTTAGCTCTGATATCTCCTCTCTCCTGTCATCCCTCTATCCTTTAGTTCTGATCTCTCCCTCTCTCCTGTCATCCCTCTATCCTTTAGTTCTGATCTTTCTCCTTTCTCTCTCTCTCCTGTCATCCTTCTATCCTTTAGCTCTGATCTCTCCTATCATCCCTCTATCATTTAGCTCTGATCTCTCCTCTCTCTCTCTCCTGTCATCCCTCTATCCTTTAGCTTTGATCTCTCCTCTCTCTCTCCTGTCATCCCTCTATCCTTTAGATATTATCTCTCCTCTCTCTCCTGTCATCCCTCTATCCTTTAGCTCTGATCTCTCCTCTCTCTCTCCTGTCATCCCTCTATCCTTTAGCTTTGATCTCTCCTCTCTCTCTCCTGTCATCCCTCTATCCTTTAGATATTATCTCTCCTCTCTCTCTCTTGTCATCCCTCTATCCTTTAGCGCTGATCTCTCTCCTCTCTCTCTCCTGTCATCCCTCTATCCGTTAGCTTTGATCTCTCCTCTCTCTCTCCTGTGATCCATCTATCCTTTAGCTCTGATCTCTCTCCTCTCTCTCTCTCTCCTGTAAACCCTCTATCCTTTAGCTCTAATCTCTCCTCCCTCTGTCATCCCTCTGTCCTTTAGCTCTGATCTCTCCTCTACCCTGTCATCCCTCTATCAATTAGCTCTGATCTTTCTCATGTCATCCCTCTATCATTTAGCTCTGATCTCTCCTCTCTCCTGTCATCCCTCTATCATTTAGCTCTGATATCTCCTCTCTCCTGTCATCCCTCTATCCTTTAGTTCTGATCTCTCCTCTCTCCTGTCATCCCTCTATCCTTTAGTTCTGATCTTTCTCCTTTCTCTCTCTCCTGTCATCCTTCTATCCTTTAGCTCTGATCTCTCCTATCATCCCTCTATCATTTAGCTCTGATCTCTCCTCTCTCTCTCTCCTGTCATCCCTCTATCCTTTAGCTTTGATCTCTCCTCTCTCTCCTGTCATCCCTCTATCCTTTAGATATTATCTCTATCTCCTGTCATCCCTCTATCCTTTAGCTCTGATCTCTCCTCTCTCTCTCTCCTGTCATCCCTCTATCCTTTAGCTTTGATCTCTCCTCTCTCTCTCCTGTCATCCCTCTATCCTTTAGATATTATCTCTCCTCTCTCTCTCTTGTCATCCCTCTATCCTTTAGCACTGCTCTCTCTCCTCTCTCTCTCCTGTCATCCCTCTATCCGTTAGCTTTGATCTCTCCTCTCTCTCTCCTGTGATCCCTCTATCCTTTAGCTCTGATCTCTCTCCTCTCTCTCTCTCTCCTGTAAACCCACTATCCTTTAGCTCTGATCTCTCCTCTCTCTCCTCCCTGTCATCCCTCTATCCTGTTGCTCTGATCTCTCCTCTCGCTCTCCTGTCATCCCTCTATCCTTTAGCTCTGATCTCTCCCCTCTCTCTCCTGTCATCCCTCTATCCTTTAGCTCTGATCTCTCCTCTCTCTCTCCTGTCATCCCTCTATCCTTTAGCTCTTATCTCTCCTGTCATCCCACTATCCTTTAGCTCTGATCTCTCCTCTCTCCTGTCATCCCTCTATCCTTTAGCTCTGATATCTCCTTTCTCCTGTCATCCCTCTATCCTTTAGTTCTTATCTCTCTCCTTTCTCTCTCTCCTGTCATCCTTCTATCCTTTAGCTCTGATCTCTCCTATCTCTTTCCTGTCATCCCTCTATCCTTTAGCTCTGATCTCTCCTCTCTCTCTCCTGTCATCCTCTATCCTTTAGCTCGGATCTCTCCTCTCTCTCTCCTGTCATCCCTCTATCCTTTAGCTTTGATCTCTCCTCTCTCTCTCCTGTCATCCCTCTATTCTTTAGATTTGATCTCTCCTCTCTCTCTCCTATCATCCCACTATACTTTAGCTCTGATCTCTCCTTTCTCTCTCCTGTCATCCCTCTATCCTTTAGCTCTGATCTCTCCTCTCTCTCTCCTGTCATCCCTCTATCCTTTAGCTCTGATCTCTCTCCTCTCTCTCTCTCCTGTCATCCCTCTATCCTTTAGCTCTGATCTCTCCTCTTTCCTGTCATCCCTTTATCCTTTAGCTCTGATCGCTCCTCTCTCTCTCCTGTCATCCCTCTATCCGTTAGCTTTGATCTCTCCTCTCTCTCTCCTGTGATCCCTCTATCCTTTAGCTCTGATCTCTCTCCTCTCTCTCGCTCCTGTAAACCCTCTATCCCTTAGCTCTGATCTCTCCTCTCTCTCTTTCCTGTCATCCCTCTATCCTGTTGCTCTGATCTCTCCTCTCGCTCTCCTGTCATCCCTCTATCCTTTAGCTCTGATCTCTCCCCCTCTCTCTCCTGTCATCCCTCTATCCTTTAGCTCCGATCTCTCCCCCTCCCTGTCATCCCTCTGTCTTTTAGCTCTGATCTCTCCTCTCTCTCTCCTGTTATCTCTCTATCATTTAGCTCTGAACTCTTTCCTGTCATCCCTCTATCCTTTAGCTCTGATCTCTCCTCTCTCATCTGTCATCCTTCTATCCTTTAGCTCTTATCTCTCCTGTCATCCCACTATCCTTTAGCTCTGATCTCTCTCCTCTCCTCTCTCCTGTCACCCTCTATCCTTTAGGTCTGATCTTCTCCTGTCATCCCTCTATCCTTTAGCTCTGATCTCTCCTCTCTCCTGTCAACCTTCTATCCTTTAGCTCTGATATCTCCTCTCACCTGTCATCCCTCTATCCTTTAGTTCTGATCTCTCTCCTTTCTCTCTCTCCTGTCATCCCTCTATCCTTTAGCTCTGATCTCTCCTATCTCTTTCCTGTCATCCCTCTATCCTTTAGCTCTGATCTCTCCTCTCTCTCTCCTTTCATCCTCTATCCTTTAGCTCTGATCTCTCATCTCTCTCTCATGTCATCCCTCTATCCTTTAGCTTTGATCTCTCCTCTCTCTCTCCTGTCATCCCTCTATCCTTTAGATTTGATCTCTCCTCTCTCTCTCCTGTCATCCCTCTATCCTTTAGCTCTGATCTCTCCCTTCTCTCTCCTGTCATCCCTCTATCCTTTAGCTCTGATCTCTCCTCTCTCTCTCCTGTCATCCCTCTATCCTTTAGCTCTGATCTCTCTCCTCTCTCTCTCCTATCATCACTCTATCCTTTAGCTCTGTTCTCTCCTTTTTCCTGTCATCCCTTTATCCTTTAGCTCTGTTCTCTCCTCTCTCTCTCTCCTGTCATCCCTCTATCCTGTTGCTCTGATCTCTCATCTCTCTCTCCTGTCATCCCTCTATCCTTTAGCTCTGATCTCTCTCCTCTCTCTCTCTCTCTCTCCTGTCATCCCTCTATCCTTTAGCTCTGATCTCTCCTCTCTCTCTTTCCTGTCATCCCTCTATCCTGTTGCTCTGATCTCTCCTCTCTCTATCATGTCATCCCTCTATCCTTTAGCTCTGATCTCTCCCCTCTTTCTCCTGTCATCCCTCTATCATTTAGCTCTGATCTCTCTCCTGTCATCCCTCTATACTTTAGCTCTGATCTCTCCTCTCTCTCCTGTCATCCTTCTATCCTTTAGCTCTTATCTCGCCTGTCATCCCTATATCCTTTAGCTCTGATATCTCCTTTCTCCTGTCATCCCTCTATCCTTTAGTTCTGATCTCTCTCCTTTCTCTCTCTCCTGTCATCCTTCTATCCTTTAGCTCTGATCTCTCCTATCTCTTTCCTGTCATCCCTCTATCCTTTAGCTCTGATCTCTCCTCTCTCTCCTGTCATCCCTCTATTCTTTAGATTTGATCTCTCCTCTCTCTCTCCTATCATCCCACTATCATTTAGCTCTGATCTCTCCTTTCTCTCTCCTGTCATCCCTCTATCCTTTAGCTCTGATCTCTCCTCTCTCTCTCCTGTCATCCCTCTATCCTTTAGCTCTGATCTCTCTCCTCTCTCTCTCTCCTGTCATCCCGCTATCCTTTAGCTCTGATCTCTCCTCTTTCCTGTCATCCCTTTATCCTTTAGCTCTGATCTCTCCTCTCTCTCTCCTGTCATCCCTCTATCCGTTAGGTTTGATCTCTCCTCTCTCTCTCCTTTGATCCCTCTATCCTTTAGCTCTGATCTCTCTCCTCTCTCTCTCTCCTGTAAACCCTCTATCCCTTAGCTCTGATCTCTCCTCTCTCTCTTTCCTGTCATCCCTCTATCCTGTTGCTCTGATCTCTCCTCTCGCTCTCCTGTCATCCCTCTATCCTTTAGCTCTGATCTATCCCCTCTCTCTCCTGTCATCCCTCTATCCTTTAGCTCCGATCTCTCCCCCCTCCCTGTCATCCCTCTGTCTTTTAGCTCTGATCTCTCCTCTCTCTCTCCTGTTATCTCTCTATCATTTAGCTCTGAACTCTTTCCTGTCATCCCTCTATCCTTTAGCTCTGATCTCTCCTCTCTCACCTGTCATCCTTCTATCCTTTAGCTCTTATCTCTCCTGTCATCCCACTATCCTTTAGCTCTGATCTCTCTCCTCTCCTCTCTCCTGTCACCCTCTATCCTTTAGGTCTGATCTTCTCCTGTCATCCCTCTATCCTTTAGCTCTGATCTCTCCTCTCTCCTGTCAACCTTCTATCCTTTAGCTCTGATATATCCTCTCTCCTGTCATCCCTCTATCCTTTAGTTCTGATCTCTCTCCTTTCTCTCTCCCTGTCATCCTTCTATCCTTTAGCTCTGATCTCTCCTATCTCTTTCCTGTCATCCCTCTATCCTTTAGCTCTGATCTCTCCTCTCTCTCTCCTTTTATCCTCTATCCTTTAGCTCTCATCTCTCATCTCTCTCTCATGTCATCCCTCTATCCTTTAGCTTTGATCTCTCCTCTCTCTCTCCTGTCATCCCTCTATCCTTTAGATTTGATCTCTCCTCTCTCTCTCCTGTCATCCCTCTATCCTTTAGCTCTGATCTCTCCCTTCTCTCTCCTGTCATCCCTCTATCCCTTTAGCTCTGATCTCTCCTCTCTCTCTCCTGTCATCCCTCTATCCTTTAGCTCTGATCTCTCTCCTCTCTCTCTCCTGTCATCCCTCTATCCTTTAGCTCTGTTTCTCTCCTTTTTTCCTGTCATCCCTTTATCCTTTAGCTCTGATCTCTCCTCTCTCTCTCCTGTCATCCCTCTATCCTTTAGCTCTGATCTCTCTCCTCTCTCTCTCTCTCTCTCCTGTCATCCCTCTATCCTTTAGCTCTGATCTCTCCTCTCTCTCTTTCCTATCATCCCTCTATCCTGTTGCTCTGATCTCTCCTCTCTCTCTCCTGTCATCCCTCTATCCTTTAGCTCTGATCTCTCCCCTCTTTCTCCTGTCATCCCTCTATCATTTAGCTCTGATCTCTCTCCTGTCATCCCTCTATCCTTTAGCTCTGATCTCTCCTCTCTCTCCTGTCATCCTTCTATCCTTTAGCTCTTATCTCGCCTGTCATCCCTCTATCCTTTAGCTCTGATCTCTCTCCTCTCTCTCCTGTCATCCCTCTATCCTTTAGCTCTGAACTCTCCTATCTCTCTCCTGTCATCCCTCTATCCTTTAGCTTTGATCTCTCCCCTCTCTCCTGTCATCCCTCTATCCTTTAGCTCTGATCTCTCTCCTCTCTCTCTCTCCTGTCATCCCTCTATCCTTTAGCTCTGATCTCTCCTCTCTCTCTCCTGTCATCCCTCTATCCTGTTGCTCTGATCTCTCCTCTCTCTCTCCTGTCATCCCTCTATCCTTTAGCTCTGATCTTTCCCCTCTCTCTCCTGTCATCCCTCTATCCTTTAGCTCTGATCTCTCTCCTGTCATCCCTCTATCCTTTAGCTCTGATCTCTCCTCTCTCTCGCCTGTCATCCCTCTATCCTTTAGCTCTGATCTCTCACCTGTCATCCCTCTATCCTTTAGCTCTGATCTCTCCTCTCTCTCCTGTCATCCTTCTATCCTTTAGCTCTTATCTTTCTCCTGTCATCCCTCTATCCTTTAGCTCTTATCTCTTGCCTGTCATCCCTCTATCCTTTAGCTCTGATCTCTCCTCTCTCTCCTGTCATCCTTCTATCCTCTAGCTCTGATCTCTCTCCTGTCATCCCTCTATCCATTAGCTCTGATCTCTCCACTCACCTGTCATCCCTTTATCCTTTAGTTCTGATCTCTCTCCTTTCTCTCTCTCCTGTCATCCTTCTATCCTTTAGCTCTGATATCTCCTCTCTCTCCTGTCATCCCTCTATCCTTTAGCTCTCATATCTCCTCTCTCTCCTGTCATCCCTCTATCCTTTAGCTTTGATCTCTCCTCTCTCTCTCCTGTCATCCCTCTATCCTTTAGCTTTAATCTCTCTTCTCTCTCTCCTGTCATACCTCTATCCTTTAGCTCTGATCTCTCCTTTCTCTCTCCTGTCATTCCTCTATCCTTTAGCTCTGAACTCTCCTCTCTCTCTCCTGTCATCCCTCTATCCTTTAGCCCTGATCTCTCCTCTCTCTCTCCTTTCATCCCGCTACCCTTTAGCTTTGATCTCTCCTCTCTCTCTCCTGTCATCCCTCTATCCTTTAGCTCTCATCTCTCTCCTCTCTCTTTCTCCTGTCATCCCTCTTTCCTTTAGCTCTGATCTCTCCTCTCTCTCTCTCCTGTCATCCCTCTATCATGTTGCTCTGATCTCTCCTCTCTCTCTCCTGTCATCCCTCTATCTTTTAGCTCTGATCTCTCTCCTGTCATCCCTCTATCCTTTAGCTCTGATCTCTCCTCTCTCTCTCCTGTCATCCCAATATCCTGTTGCTCTGATCTCTCCTCTCTCTCTTCTGTCATCCCTATCTCCTTTAGCTTTGATCTCTCCCCTCTGTCTCCTGTCATCCCTCTATCCTTTAGCTCTGATCTCTCCTCTCTCTCACCTGTCATCCCTCTATCCTTTAGCTCTGATCTCTCTCCTGTCATCCCTCTATCATTTAGCTCTTATCTCTCCTCTCTCTCCTGTCATCCTTCTATCCTTTAGCTAGTATCTCTCTCCTGTCATCCCTCTATCCTTTAGCTCTTATCTCTCTCCTGTCATCCCTCTATCCTCTAGCTCTGATCTCTCTCCTCTCTCTCCTGTCATCCCTCTATCCTCTAGCTCTGATCTCTCTCCTCTCTCCTGTCATCCCTCTATCCTTTAGCTCTGATCTCTCCTCTCTCCTGTCATCCCTCTATCCTTTAGCTCTGATCATTCCTCTCTCTCCTGTCATCCCTCTATCCTTTAGCTCTGATCTCTCTCCTGTCATCCCTCTATCATTTAGCTCTGATCTCTCCTCTCTCTCCTGTCATCCTTCTATCCTTTAGCTATTATCTCTCTCCTGTCATCCCTCTATCCTTTAGCTCTTATCTCTCTCCTGTCATCCCTCTATCCTCTAGCTCTGATCTCTCTCCTCTCTCTCCTGTCATCCCTCTATCTTCTAGCTCTGATCTCTCTCCTCTCTCTCCTGTCATCCCTCTATCCTTTAGCTCTGAACTCTCCTCTCTCTCTCCTGTCATCCCTCTATCCTTTAGCCCTGATCTCTCCTCTCTCTCTCCTGTCATCCCGCTACCCTTTAGCTTTGATCTCTCCTCTCTCTCTCCTGTCATCCCTCTATCCTTTAGCTCTCATCTCTCTCCTCTCTCTTTCTCCTGTCATCCCTCTATCCTTTAGCTCTGATCTCTCCTCTCTCCCTCTCCTGTCATCCCTCTATCATGTTGCTCTGATCTCTCCTCTCTCTCTCCTGTCATCCCTCTATCTTTTAGCTCTGATCTCTCTCCTGTCATCCCTCTATCCTTTAGCTCTGATCTCTCCTCTCTCTCTCCTGTCATCCCAATATCCTGTTGCTCTGATCTCTCCTCTCTCTCTTCTGTCATCCCTATCTCCTTTAGCTTTGATCTCTCCCCTCTGTCTCCTGTCATCCCTCTATCCTTTAGCTCTGATCTCTCCTCTCTCTCACCTGTCATCCCTCTATACTTTAGCTCTGATCTCTCTCCTGTCATCCCTCTATCATTTAGCTCTTATCTCTCCTCTCTCTCCTGTCATCCTTCTATCCTTTAGCTAGTATCTCTCTCCTGTCATCCCTCTATCCTTTAGCTCTTATCTCTCTCCTGTCATCCCTCTATCCTCTAGCTCTGATCTCTCTCCTCTCTCTCCTGTCATCCCTCTATCCTCTAGCTCTGATCTCTCTCCTCTCTCCTGTCATCCCTCTATCCTTTAGCTCTGATCTCTCCTCTCTCCTGTCATCCCTCTATCCTTTAGCTCTGATCATTCCTCTCTCTCCTGTCATCCCTCTATCCTTTAGCTCTGATCTCTCTCCTGTCATCCCTCTATCATTTAGCTCTGATCTCTCCTCTCTCTCCTGTCATCCTTCTATCCTTTAGCTATTATCTCTCTCCTGTCATCCCTCTATCCTTTAGCTCTTATCTCTCTCCTGTCATCCCTCTATCCTCTAGCTCTGATCTCTCTCCTCTCTCTCCTGTCATCCCTCTATCTTCTAGCTCTGATCTCTCTCCTCTCTCTCCTGTCATCCCTCTATCCTTTAGCTCTGATCTCTCCTCTCTCCTGTCATCCCTCTATCCTTTAGCTCTGATCATTCCTCTCTCTCCTGTCATCCCTCTATCCTTTAGCTCTGATCTCTCCTCTCTCTCACCTGTCATCCCTCTATCCTTTAGCTCTGATCTCTCTCCTGTCATCCCTCTATCATTTAGCTCTGATCTCTCCTCTCTCTCCTGTCATCCTTCTATCCTTTAGCTATTATCTCTCTCCTGTCATCCCTCTATCCTTTAGCTCTTATCTCTCTCCTGTCATCCCTCTATCCTCTAGCTCTGATCTCTCTCCTCTCTCTCCTGTCATCCCTCTATCCTCTAGCTCTGATCTCTCTCCTCTCTCTCCTGTCATCCCTCTATCATTTAGCTCTGATCTCTCCTCTCTCCTGTCATCCCTCTATCCTTTAGCTCTGATCACTCCTCTCTCTCTCCTGTCATCCATCTATCCTTTAGCTCTGATCTCTCATCTCTCTCTCATGTCATCCCTCTATCCTTTAGCTTTGATCTCTCCTCTCTCTCTCCTGTCATCCCTCTATCCTTTAGATTTGATCTCTCCTCTCTCTCTCCTGTCATCCCTCTATCCTTTAGCTCTGATCTCTCCCTTCTCTCTCCTGTCATCCCTCTATCCTTTAGCTCTGATCTCTCCTCTCTCTCTCCTGTCATCCCTCTATCCTTTAGCTCTGATCTCTCTCCTCTCTCTCTCCTATCATCACTCTATCCTTTAGCTCTGTTCTCTCCTTTTTCCTGTCATCCCTTTATCCTTTAGCTCTGTTCTCTCCTCTCTCTCTCCTGTCATCCCTCTATCCTGTTGCTCTGATCTCTCATCTCTCTCTCCTGTCATCCCTCTATCCTTTAGCTCTGATCTCTCTCCTCTCTCTCTCTCTCTCTCCTGTCATCCCTCTATCCTTTAGCTCTGATCTCTCCTCTCTCTCTTTCCTGTCATCCCTCTATCCTGTTGCTCTGATCTCTCCTCTCTCTATCATGTCATCCCTCTATCCTTTAGCTCTGATCTCTCCCCTCTTTCTCCTGTCATCCCTCTATCATTTAGCTCTGATCTCTCTCCTGTCATCCCTCTATACTTTAGCTCTGATCTCTCCTCTCTCTCCTGTCATCCTTCTATCCTTTAGCTCTTATCTCGCCTGTCATCCCTATATCCTTTAGCTCTGATATCTCCTTTCTCCTGTCATCCCTCTATCCTTTAGTTCTGATCTCTCTCCTTTCTCTCTCTCCCTGTCATCCTTCTATCCTTTAGCTCTGATCTCTCCTATCTCTTTCCTGTCATCCCTCTATCCTTTAGCTCTGATCTCTCCTCTCTCTCCTGTCATCCCTCTATTCTTTAGATTTGATCTCTCCTCTCTCTCTCCTATCATCCCACTATCATTTAGCTCTGATCTCTCCTTTCTCTCTCCTGTCATCCCTCTATCCTTTAGCTCTGATCTCTCCTCTCTCTCTCCTGTCATCCCTCTATCCTTTAGCTCTGATCTCTCTCCTCTCTCTCTCTCCTGTCATCCCGCTATCCTTTAGCTCTGATCTCTCCTCTTTCCTGTCATCCCTTTATCCTTTAGCTCTGATCTCTCCTCTCTCTCTCCTGTCATCCCTCTATCCGTTAGGTTTGATCTCTCCTCTCTCTCTCCTTTGATCCCTCTATCCTTTAGCTCTGATCTCTCTCCTCTCTCTCTCTCCTGTAAACCCTCTATCCCTTAGCTCTGATCTCTCCTCTCTCTCTTTCCTGTCATCCCTCTATCCTGTTGCTCTGATCTCTCCTCTCGCTCTCCTGTCATCCCTCTATCCTTTAGCTCTGATCTATCCCCTCTCTCTCCTGTCATCCCTCTATCCTTTAGCTCCGATCTCTCCCCCCTCCCTGTCATCCCTCTGTCTTTTAGCTCTGATCTCTCCTCTCTCTCTCCTGTTATCTCTCTATCATTTAGCTCTGAACTCTTTCCTGTCATCCCTCTATCCTTTAGCTCTGATCTCTCCTCTCTCACCTGTCATCCTTCTATCCTTTAGCTCTTATCTCTCCTGTCATCCCACTATCCTTTAGCTCTGATCTCTCTCCTCTCCTCTCTCCTGTCACCCTCTATCCTTTAGGTCTGATCTTCTCCTGTCATCCCTCTATCCTTTAGCTCTGATCTCTCCTCTCTCCTGTCAACCTTCTATCCTTTAGCTCTGATATATCCTCTCTCCTGTCATCCCTCTATCCTTTAGTTCTGATCTCTCTCCTTTCTCTCTCCCCTGTCATCCTTCTATCCTTTAGCTCTGATCTCTCCTATCTCTTTCCTGTCATCCCTCTATCCTTTAGCTCTGATCTCTCCTCTCTCTCTCCTTTTATCCTCTATCCTTTAGCTCTCATCTCTCATCTCTCTCTCATGTCATCCCTCTATCCTTTAGCTTTGATCTCTCCTCTCTCTCTCCTGTCATCCCTCTATCCTTTAGATTTGATCTCTCCTCTCTCTCTCCTGTCATCCCTCTATCCTTTAGCTCTGATCTCTCCCTTCTCTCTCCTGTCATCCCTCTATCCTTTAGCTCTGATCTCTCCTCTCTCTCTCCTGTCATCCCTCTATCCTTTAGCTCTGATCTCTCTCCTCTCTCTCTCCTGTCATCCCTCTATCCTTTAGCTCTGTTCTCTCCTTTTTCCTGTCATCCCTTTATCCTTTAGCTCTGATCTCTCCTCTCTCTCTCCTGTCATCCCTCTATCCTTTAGCTCTGATCTCTCTCCTCTCTCTCTCTCTCTCTCCTGTCATCCCTCTATCCTTTAGCTCTGATCTCTCCTCTCTCTCTTTCCTATCATCCCTCTATCCTGTTGCTCTGATCTCTCCTCTCTCTCTCCTGTCATCCCTCTATCCTTTAGCTCTGATCTCTCCCCTCTTTCTCCTGTCATCCCTCTATCATTTAGCTCTGATCTCTCTCCTGTCATCCCTCTATCCTTTAGCTCTGATCTCTCCTCTCTCTCCTGTCATCCTTCTATCCTTTAGCTCTTATCTCGCCCGTCATCCCTCTATCCTTTAGCTCTGATCTCTCTCCTCTCTCTCCTGTCATCCCTCTATCCTTTAGCTCTGAACTCTCCTATCTCTCTCCTGTCATCCCTCTATCCTTTAGCTTTGATCTCTCCCCTCTCTCCTGTCATCCCTCTATCCTTTAGCTCTGATCTCTCTCCTCTCTCTCTCTCCTGTCATCCCTCTATCCTTTAGCTCTGATCTCTCCTCTCTCTCTCCTGTCATCCCTCTATCCTGTTGCTCTGATCTCTCCTCTCTCTCTCCTGTCATCCCTCTATCCTTTAGCTCTGATCTTTCCCCTCTCTCTCCTGTCATCCCTCTATCCTTTAGCTCTGATCTCTCTCCTGTCATCCCTCTATCCTTTAGCTCTGATCTCTCCTCTCTCTCGCCTGTCATCCCTCTATCCTTTAGCTCTGATCTCTCACCTGTCATCCCTCTATCCTTTAGCTCTGATCTCTCCTCTCTCTCCTGTCATCCTTCTATCCTTTAGCTCTTATCTTTCTCCTGTCATCCCTCTATCCTTTAGCTCTTATCTCTCGCCTGTCATCCCTCTATCCTTTAGCTCTGATCTCTCCTCTCTCTCCTGTCATCCTTCTATCCTCTAGCTCTGATCTCTCTCCTCTCTCTCCTGTCATCCCTCTATCCATTAGCTCTGATCTCTCCACTCACCTGTCATCCCTTTATCCTTTAGTTCTGATCTCTCTCCTTTCTCTCTCTCCTGTCATCCTTCTATCCTTTAGCTCTGATATCTCCTCTCTCTCCTGTCATCCCTCTATCCTTTAGCTCTCATATCTCCTCTCTCTCCTGTCATCCCTCTATCCTTTAGCTTTGATCTCTCCTCTCTCTCTCCTGTCATCCCTCTATCCTTTAGCTTTAATCTCTCTTCTCTCTCTCCTGTCATACCTCTATCCTTTAGCTCTGATCTCTCCTTTCTCTCTCCTGTCATTCCTCTATCCTTTAGCTCTGAACTCTCCTCTCTCTCTCCTGTCATCCCTCTATCCTTTAGCCCTGATCTCTCCTCTCTCTCTCCTGTCATCCCGCTACCCTTTAGCTTTGATCTCTCCTCTCTCTCTCCTGTCATCCCTCTATCCTTTAGCTCTCATCTCTCTCCTCTCTCTTTCTCCTGTCATCCCTCTTTCCTTTAGCTCTGATCTCTCCTCTCTCTCTCTCCTGTCATCCCTCTATCATGTTGCTCTGATCTCTCCTCTCTCTCTCCTGTCATCCCTCTATCTTTTAGCTCTGATCTCTCTCCTGTCATCCCTCTATCCTTTAGCTCTGATCTCTCCTCTCTCTCTCCTGTCATCCCAATATCCTGTTGCTCTGATCTCTCCTCTCTCTCTTCTGTCATCCCTATCTCCCTTTAGCTTTGATCTCTCCCTCTGTCTCCTGTCATCCCTCTATCCTTTAGCTCTGATCTCTCCTCTCTCTCACCTGTCATCCCTCTATCCTTTAGCTCTGATCTCTCTCCTGTCATCCCTCTATCATTTAGCTCTTATCTCTCCTCTCTCTCCTGTCATCCTTCTATCCTTTAGCTAGTATCTCTCTCCCTGTCATCCCTCTATCCTTTAGCTCTTATCTCTCTCCTGTCATCCCTCTATCCTCTAGCTCTGATCTCTCTCCTCTCTCTCCTGTCATCCCTCTATCCTCTAGCTCTGATCTCTCTCCTCTCTCCTGTCATCCCTCTATCCTTTAGCTCTGATCTCTCCTCTCTCCTGTCATCCCTCTATCCTTTAGCTCTGATCATTCCTCTCTCTCCTGTCATCCCTCTATCCTTTAGCTCTGATCTCTCTCCTGTCATCCCTCTATCATTTAGCTCTGATCTCTCCTCTCTCTCCTGTCATCCTTCTATCCTTTAGCTATTATCTCTCTCCTGTCATCCCTCTATCCTTTAGCTCTTATCTCTCTCCTGTCATCCCTCTATCCTCTAGCTCTGATCTCTCTCCTCTCTCTCCTGTCATCCCTCTATCTTCTAGCTCTGATCTCTCTCCTCTCTCTCCTGTCATCCCTCTATCCTTTAGCTCTGAACTCTCCTCTCTCTCTCCTGTCATCCCTCTATCCTTTAGCCCTGATCTCTCCTCTCTCTCTCCTGTCATCCCGCTACCCTTTAGCTTTGATCTCTCCTCTCTCTCTCCTGTCATCCCTCTATCCTTTAGCTCTCATCTCTCTCCTCTCTCTTTCTCCTGTCATCCCTCTATCCTTTAGCTCTGATCTCTCCTCTCTCCCTCTCCTGTCATCCCTCTATCATGTTGCTCTGATCTCTCCTCTCTCTCTCCTGTCATCCCTCTATCTTTTAGCTCTGATCTCTCTCCTGTCATCCCTCTATCCTTTAGCTCTGATCTCTCCTCTCTCTCTCCTGTCATCCCAATATCCTGTTGCTCTGATCTCTCCTCTCTCTCTTCTGTCATCCCTATCTCCTTTAGCTTTGATCTCTCCCCTCTGTCTCCTGTCATCCCTCTATCCTTTAGCTCTGATCTCTCCTCTCTCTCACCTGTCATCCCTCTATACTTTAGCTCTGATCTCTCTCCTGTCATCCCTCTATCATTTAGCTCTTATCTCTCCTCTCTCTCCTGTCATCCTTCTATCCTTTAGCTAGTATCTCTCTCCTGTCATCCCTCTATCCTTTAGCTCTTATCTCTCTCCTGTCATCCCTCTATCCTCTAGCTCTGATCTCTCTCTCTCTCTCTCCTGTCATCCCTCTATCCTCTAGCTCTGATCTCTCTCCTCTCTCCTGTCATCCCTCTATCCTTTAGCTCTGATCTCTCCTCTCTCCTGTCATCCCTCTATCCTTTAGCTCTGATCATTCCTCTCTCTCCTGTCATCCCTCTATCCTTTAGCTCTGATCTCTCTCCTGTCATCCCTCTATCATTTAGCTCTGATCTCTCCTCTCTCTCCTGTCATCCTTCTATCCTTTAGCTATTATCTCTCTCCTGTCATCCCTCTATCCTTTAGCTCTTATCTCTCTCCTGTCATCCCTCTATCCTCTAGCTCTGATCTCTCTCCTCTCTCTCCTGTCATCCCTCTATCTTCTAGCTCTGATCTCTCTCCTCTCTCTCCTGTCATCCCTCTATCCTTTAGCTCTGATCTCTCCTCTCTCCTGTCATCCCTCTATCCTTTAGCTCTGATCATTCCTCTCTCTCCTGTCATCCCTCTATCCTTTAGCTCTGATCTCTCCTCTCTCTCACCTGTCATCCCTCTATCCTTTAGCTCTGATCTCTCTCCTGTCATCCCTCTATCATTTAGCTCTGATCTCTCCTCTCTCTCCTGTCATCCTTCTATCCTTTAGCTATTATCTCTCTCCTGTCATCCCTCTATCCTTTAGCTCTTATCTCTCTCCTGTCATCCCTCTATCCTCTAGCTCTGATCTCTCTCCTCTCTCTCCTGTCATCCCTCTATCCTCTAGCTCTGATCTCTCTCCTCTCTCTCCTGTCATCCCTCTATCATTTAGCTCTGATCTCTCCTCTCTCCTGTCATCCCTCTATCCTTTAGCTCTGATCACTCCTCTCTCTCTCCTGTCATCCATCTATCCTTTAGCTCTGATCTCTCCTCTTTCTCTCCTGTCATCCCTCTATCCTTTAGCTCTATCTCCTCTCTCTCTCCTGTCATCCCTCTATCCTTTAGCTCTGATATCTCCTCTCTCTCTCTCCTGTCATCCCTCTATCCTTTAGCTCTGATCTCTCCTTTATTTCTTGTTCTCTTTTTTCTCCTCTCTCTCTCCAGATACAGATTCTGATTCTGTCCCTCTGTGGTTGTGTAACCGTGATATAATGTACAAGGCCACTCCTTTACAGTTTGAGCACTGTGTGTGTGTGTGTGTGTGGGTGTGTGTGGGTGGGTGTTTGTGTGTGTGGGTGTGTGCAGGTGTGTGACTGTTTTTCTCTGGGTACTCTACATACGGTACATGCATATATTCAAGTGACTCATTCATTTTCTTGAAAATAAATTAAAATACACCAGAAATTAAAACAGAAATCTAACATTATTTGATCACATTCACCCTAGTCCCCTCTGACATGTATCGGATGAGATGATAGCATCTGTCATATCCAGTAAAAACACATTTAGTATCGGGTTGTTTAGCTCTAAACCCCCCATTCCCTCTCTCTCTCTCCCTGGTTATTGTTGAGTGTGCGTGGGCGGGTGGCGGCTGACTGTCGAGTGACGTGCATCAGAACAGAGGACGAAGTTGTCTGAGTTTCATCACAGTATCAGAGTTCAGGATTAATATCCCAATCTATCTCCCTCTGTACTCCTGTTAATCTGAACACTACACTGTTAATCTGGCTGGAACACTGGTCCATTTTCACACAGCAACATTGTTCAGCAGCACGTCTCAGAGGTAGGGATTACAATTCCAGAATGTTAAGGGGTTGTGAACCTGGAATGACCCTGTCTAGATAATCCATTACACACAGTGTTATTTTCAGTTCTTTCTATCATTTGTGTGTATGTATGAATTAACAATGTCTCAAACAGGAGTGTGTGTGTCTGTGCGTGCGTATGATTCTACTCTCTGTGTGTGTGTCAATGGATACTGAATACTGTACATTGTCTTTCACGAGGGTGTGTGTGTGTGGGTGGAACGTGTGTTCCGTTGCATGCACTCTGTCTCCCATACATCATACATCATCATCTGTCCATCACCATGGAAACAGAACAGGAAGATACATTTGGCGTGTTGGGAGTGGCCTTGGGTGATTGACAGGCTAGCCCCGCCCTCTAACAATAGCCATATTAATGATGCCATCAGACCACAGCCAGAGTCACTGATGATTCAGAAATACAGGGAGGAGTACATACAGCCAACACCATGTGACTCCTGTCCTGGCAGAGAGGTGTGAGGTATTAGCAGGGTCATTCACCTAGTCCCAAAACATCTTGCCTAGACCTGTGTTATGGTGCTGATTTGTCTCTGAAAATCTTTGCTGAAGATAGGAGAGTGTAGTGTCTTTTTACAATATGTACTATGGCGTTATAGAAATTATTGTAGAAACACAGGAATAAACACATTTGATAGTCCTGCAAGGATTATGATGTTGTAGATACCAGTATTCAATACCCCCCCAACCCCCTCTTCATCCATCCCCACCACCTCAACCTATCTCTCCACACGCCCCATCTATCTACATATCAATCTATCTATCCATGCATCCATCATCCATCCCTGCTCTATTCTTCCTTCCCCTCCTGATATTACTCATTACATTGGCTATTGATGAAGTATGTGTGTATGTATGTGCACACACAGCAGTGTATCTGTAGCAATGTCAAGATCGAGGCCTCTCTCCAGTCTCCAGGGTTTCCTGCCCTAGGCTCAAAGAGGGGAGGATATTTAACCCCTTTCCTCCTGTCCCCCTCCCCCTCTTTCTCTCCCCTCCTGCCCTGTAGACTCCTTCCCCCTCCCTGTACAACCCTCCTGTCCTATGTCTAGGGGTTCCCGGACAGAGATGGTAGGATGGTGAAATAGACATGTTAACGATAATAATATTACCAATGATCCCAAAACCATGACAAAATGCATGATTTGTTTGAATCAGTCACTACAGTACTAACAATGTCACCATTACTTTTATGGTAGTGCAGATGAAGGAAATGAGACACTTTAGACCCCCCTCTCCCTCCCTCCTGCCCTCCCTCCCTGTGTCATCCCTCTGGATGGTTGTGATGCAGTGTAACTGAGACCCTGCTGCCCCCCTCTTGCAGGGCTGCTCGTGGCTTTAGCCTGAAGAGCCCGCCCCGCCACCTCCTCCCCTCTCCCGGACTCCTCCCCCAGGATGTTGAACCCCATCCAGGTCCTGTGTTCCGACATCACTTCCCTCTCTCTGGAGCCCGAGCCGTTTGCCTCTTACACTGAAGGTGTGTTTACACTATACAGTATCAATTACTTATCCCTTAATCACCTATTCAGATCTATCTAGACCCAGAGCACTGTGTGTGTGCGAGCAAATGTCTATCTATCTGTCTGTCTGTGTGAATAGATGTGACTGTTTGTGTGTGTATGACTGTGTCTGTCTCTGTGCGCATCTGTCTCTGTGAGTGTCTCTTTCTCTCTCTGTGTGTGTGTGTGTGTGTGTGTGTGTGTGTGGCACCATCAGTTTCCTGAAATAGACTTTGACACTGACCAACTCCAGTCTCACAGAGGACGTGTCCTACTTAAGTCTGAGAAACACACTCATTGTCACTGGAGTCAGTGCTGTAGGACAGAGGACTATGACTGGGGTCAGTGCTGTAGGACAGATAACTATGACTGGGGTCAGTGCTGTAGGACAGAGAACTATGACTGGGGTCAGTGCTGTAGGACAGATAACTATGGCTGGGGTCAGTGCTGTAGGACAGAGAACTATGACTGGGGTCGGTGCTGTAGCACAGATAACTATGACTGGGGTCAGTGCTGTAGGACAGAGAACTATGGCTGGGGTCAGTGCTGTAGGACAGAACTATGGCTGGGGTCAGTGATGTAGGACAGATAACTATGACTGGGGTCAGTGCTGTAGGACAGATAACTATGGCTGGGGTCAGTGCTGTAGGACAGAGAACTATGACTGGGGTCAGTGCTGTAGGACAGATAACTATGACTGGGGTCAGTGCTGTAGGACAGAGAACTATGACTGGGGTCGGTGCTGTAGCACAGATAACTATGACTGGGGTCAGTGCTGTAGGACAGAGAACTATGGCTGGGGTCAGTGCTGTAGGACAGAACTATGGCTGGGGTCAGTGATGTAGGACAGATAACTATGACTGGGGTCAGTGCTGTAGGACAGATAACTATGACTGGGGTTAGTGCTGTAGGACAGAGGACTATGGCTGGGGTCAGTGCTGTAGGACAGAGAACTATGGCTGGGGTCAGTGCTGTAGGACAGAGAACTATGGCTGGGGTCAGTGCTGTAGAACAGATAACTATGACTGGGGTCAGTGCTGTAGGACAGATAACTATGACTGGGGTCAGTGCTGTAGAACGGAGAACTATGACTGGGGTCAGTGCTGTAGTACAGAGAACTATGACTGGGGTCAGTGCTGTAGGACAGATAACTATGACTGGGGTCAGTGCTGTAGGACAGATAACTATGACTGGGGTCTGTCACGAGCGTCAGAGTAAGGAGTAGACCAAGGCGCAGCGTTGCAGGCAAACATACTCATTTATTAGCGAAACGTGATCAAAACAACAAAAGACGGTAACGTGACAGTACACGGTTAAACACAACCAACTAGAAACAAGAACCCACAAAACACAAAGGAAAAACCGACAGTTTAAATTTGGCTCCCAATCAGAGACAACCAGCAAACAGCTGACACTCGTTGCCTCTGATTGGGAGTCACTCAGGCCAACATAGAAATAAAGAACATAGAACTACACACCCTGGCTCAACATAACAGTGTCCCCAGAGCCAGGGCGTGACAGTACCCCCTAAAGGCGCGGACTCCGACCGCGCCAACTAAATACCACAGGGGAGGGACCGGGTGGGCACTCCGCCTTGGCGGCGGATCCGGCTCTGGGCCCGATCCCACTCCCTCTCCAACCCCCAAAGTACCCCTGGTCCGGTCTGGCCCCGCTGGCCGGAGCCGGACTGACGACACGCACCCCTGGCTTGGTGCGTGGAACAGGAACGGACCGGACCGGGCTGACGATGCGCACCCCTGGCTTGGTGCGTGGAGTAGCAACTGGCCGGACCGGGCTGACGATACACACCCCTGGCTTGGTGCGTGGAGCAGGAATGGACCGGACCGGGCTGACGATGCGCACCCCTGGCTTGGTGCGTGGAGTAGCAACTGGCCGGACCGGGCTGACGATACGCACCCCTGGCTTGGTGCGTGGAACAGGCACGGGCCGTGCTGGACTGACGACGCACACCACTGGCCTGGTGTGGAGAGCAGGAGCGGGCCGGGCAGGGCTGACGAAACGCACCACAGACTTGGTGCGGGGGGCAGTAATGGGCCGGACTGGGCTGGCGACGCGCACCACATACTTGGTGCGTAGAGCAGGAACGGGCCGAACAGGGCTGACGAAACGCACCACAGACTTGGTGCGGGAAGCAGGAACAGGCCGGACCGGGCTGGCGACGCGCACCCTAGGCTCGGTGCGGAGAGCAGGAACGGGCCGGACAGGGCTGACGAAACGCACCACAGACTTGGTGCGGGGAGCAGGAACAGACCGGACCGTACTGGGGACACACACCACTGGCCCTACACCGGGATCTGGAACGGGCCGGACCGGACTGGTAACACACCCCAGTACCTCTCGCCGTGCCTCTCCACCTTCCATCCCCTCTTCGACCAGTGGCCCCCGTAACCTGGCGGCCTCCTCTGCCAACCCGTTGGACCGCTCTATCGCGGCCTCCTGCTGCCCCGACGTCGTGAGCCCCCCCCTAAAAAAATTCTGGGGTTCTTTCCTACCCGTGGACCAGGTCTCCATGTCTCTAGCCAGACACTCACTCCACTGCTTCAAAGTCCAACCTTTCTGCTCCTCACTTGGCTTGGCCCAGTCGAGACTCCTACTCCACTGATCCCAGGTCCATCCTCTCTCCTCTTCACGCTGCTTGGTCCTGTCTTGGTGGGTTCTTCTGTCACAAGCGTCAGAGTAAGGAGTAGACCAAGGCGCAGCGTTGCAGGCAAACATACTCATTTATTAGCGAAACGTGATCAAAACAACAAAAGACGGTAACGTGACAGTACACGGTTAAACACAACCAACTAGAAACAAGAACCCACAAAACACAAAGGAAAAACCGACAGTTTAAATATGGCTCCCAATCAGAGACAACCAGCAAACAGCTGACACTCGTTGCCTCTGATTGGGAGTCACTCAGGCCAACATAGAAATAAAGAACATAGAACTACACACCCTGGCTCAACATAACAGTGTCCCCAGAGCCAGGGCGTGACAGGGTCAGTGCTGTAGGACAGATAACTATGACTGGGGTCGGTGCTGTAGCACAGATAACTATGACTGGGGTCAGTGCTGTAGGACAGATAACTATGACTGGGGTCAGTGCTGTAGGACAGATAACTATGACTGGGGTCAGTGCTGTAGGACAGATAACTATGACTGGGGTCAGTGCTGTAGGACAGAGAACTATGGCTGGGGTCAGTGCTGTAGCACAGATAACTATGTCTGGGGTCAGTGCTGTAGGACAGATAATTACGACTGGGGTTAGTGCTGTAGGACAGAGGACTATGGCTGGGGTCAGTGCTGTAGGACAGAGAACTATGGCTGGGGTCAGTGCTGTAGGACAGAGAACTATGACTGGGGTCAGTGCTGTAGTACGGAGGACTATTGCTGGGGTCAGTGCTGTAGGACAGAGAACTATGGCTGGGGTCAGTGCTGTAGGACATAGGACTATCTCTGGGGTCAGTGTTGTAGGACAGAGGACTATCTCTGCGGTCAGTGCTGTAGGACAGAGGAGTATCACTAGGTTAAGTGTTGTAGGACAGAGGACTATTGCTGGGGTCAGTGCTGTAGGACAGAGAACTATGGCTGGGGTCAGTGCTGTAGGACAGATAACTATGACTGGGGTCAGTGCTGTAGGACAGAGGACTATCTCTGGGGTCAGTGTTGTAGGACAGAGGAGTATGACTGGGGTCAGTGCTGTAGGACAGAGGAGTATGACTGGGGTTAGTGCTGTAGGACAGAGTCCCATCGCTGGGGTCAGTGCTGTAGGATAGTGGCCCATCACTGGGGTCAGTGCTGTAGGACAGAGGACTATGACTGGGGTCAGTGCTGTAGGACAGAGGACTGTCTGTGCTGTAGTACAGAGGACTATCACTGTGGGCAGTGCTGAAGGACAGAGGATTATCACTGGGGTAAGTGCTGTAGGACAGAGGACTGTTAGTGCTGTAGGACAGAGGACTATCAATGTGGTCAGTGCTGAAGGACAGAGGACTATCACTGGGGTCAGTGCTGTAGTACAGAGGACTATCACCGGGGTCAGTGCTGTAGGACAGAGGACTGTCAGTGCTGTAGGACAGAGGACTATCAGCACTGTAGGACAGAGGACTATCTCTAGGGTCAGTGCTGTAGGACAGAGGACAATCTCTATGGTCAGTGCTGTAGGACAGATTACTATCACTGAGGTCAGTGCTGTAAGACAGAGGCCTATCTCAAGGGTCAGTGCTGTAGGACAGAGGTCTATCACTGGGGTCAGTGCTGTAGAATAGAGGACTATTAGTGCTGTAAGACAGAGGACTATCACTGTGGTCAGTGCTGTAGGACAGAGGACTATCACTGGGGTCAGTGCTGTAGGACAGATGACTATCATTGGGGTTAGTGCTGTAGGAAAGAGGACAATCACTGGGGTCAGTGCTATAGGACAGAGGGCTATCACTGGGGTCAGTGATGTAGGACGAAGGACTGTCAGTGCTGTAGGACAGAGGACTATCGCTGGGGTCAGTGCTGTAGGACAGAGGACTGTCAGTGCTGTATGACAGAGGACTATGACTGGGGTCAGTGCTGTGGGAAAGGACTATCTCTGGGTTCAGTGCTGTAGGACAGAGGACTATCTCTAGGGTGAGTGCTGTAGGACAGAGGACTATCAGTGCTGTAGTACATAGGACTATCAGTGCTGTAGGACAGAGGACTATCGTGGCACACACATATCCATCCATACTTCATGGGGATAGTGTATAAATGGAAAGTTTATCATATGGATTCAGCATAGATACGGTATAGATTTAATGTATAGGGGTTATATATACTGTAGACATCACATATCAGAGCAGTGTTCATATACAGTATAACTCACTCACTCACTCACATAGATCGTGTCCATAAAAATTTTGTTCCCAGTAGCTTAGCTCCATTGTTGTGTGTTTGGAGTAATGGGAGCACCCCTCTGTGTTACGCTCAGATCACTCTTCTGCTGTCCTCTCTGAAAACCTTCTCACACACACCCAACATGGGGAATGGGTCAATTTAGCACCTCCCTCCCTGATTTCTGTCCCTTTTTTTTGGAGGGTAATTGAGCGTGTGCACAGACACATTCGCACACACAGCCCACCTCAACATACCCACCAACACACACACACACACACACACACACACACACACACACACACACGTCCCCTGTTGGGTGTTAGTTTGTCCATGCTGTTAAGAGAGTTATATTGGCAGCAATCTTTACCCAGACCAGAGATGGCTATAATTGGAACAGTAGGACACCCCATCCTCCCTCCCAAAAAACAATCCCACTGATGACGACCCACCCTCCTTATCAGCCCACAAGCAGTTTGTGTGTGTGTGTGTGTTTTACTGTATGTGTTGTGTGTGAATAGTCTTATGATTTGGTTCTGGTTGATGAGGAAAGTGTGGGATGGACATGTGCTTGCCTGTGTGTGGATGTGTGTGTTTTTGTTAGTTTGTGAAGGACATGTTCATGCTTGCCTGTGTGTGTGTGTACGTGCGTACGTACGTGCATGCAAATGTGTATGAATGTGTGTGTGTATGTGGACAGTGTTTGTGTGCATGCCTGATGCCTGTGTATATGTGCTCAGACTGTTCCTCTGTAGTTAGGTAGTGAGTCAGTCAGACTGTTCCTCTGTAGTTAGGCAGTGAGTCAGTCAGACTGGTTCTCTGTAGTTAGGTAATGAGTCAGTAAGACTGTTCCTCTGTAGTTAGGTAGTGAGTCAGTCAGAATGTTCCTCTGTAGTTAGGTAATGAGTCAGTCAGACTGGTTCTCTGTAGTTAGGTAGTGAGTCAGTCAGACTGGTTCTCTGTAGTTAGGTAGTGAGTCAGTCAGACTGGTTCTCTGTAGTTAGGTAGTGAGTCAGTCAGACTGGTTCTCTGTAGTTAGGTAGTGAGTCAGTCAGACTGTTCCTCTGTAGTTAGGTAGTGAGTCAATCAGACTGGTTCTCTGTAGTTAGGTAGTGAGTCAGTCAGACTGGTTCTCTGTAGTTAGGTAGTGAGTCAGTCAGACTGGTTCTCTGTACTTAGGTAATGCGTCAGTCAGACTGGTCCTCTGTAGTTAGGTAGTGAGTCAGTCAGACTGGTTCTCTGTAGTTAGGTAATGAGTCAGTCAGACTGGTTCTCTGTAGTTAGGTAGTGAGTCCGTCAGACTGGTTCTCTGTAGTTAGGTAATGAGTCAGTCAGACTGTTCCTCTGTAGTTAGGTAGTGAGTCAGTCAGACTGGTTCTCTGTAGTTAGTTAGTGAGTCAGTCAGGCTGGTTCTCTGTAGTTAGTTAGTGAGTCAGTCAGACTGGTTCTCTGTAGTTAGGTTGTGAGTCAGTCAGACTGGTTCTCTGTAGTTAGGTTGTGAGTCAGTCAGACTGGTTCTCTGTAGTTAGGTAATGAGTCAGTCAGACTGTTCCTCTGTAGTTAGGTAGTGAGTCAGTCAGACTGGTTCTCTGTAGTTAGGTAATGAGTCAATCAGACTAGTTCTCTGTAGTTAGGTAGTGAGTCAGTCAGACTGGTTCTCTGTAGTTAGGTAATGTGTCAGTCAGACTGTTCCACTGTAGTTAGGTAGTGAGTCAGTCAGACTGGTTCTCTGTAGTTAGGTAGTGAGTCAGTCAGACTGGTTCTCTGTAGTTAGGTAATGAGTCAGTCAGACTGTTCCTCTGTAGTTAGGTAGTGAGTCAGTCAGACTGGTTCTCTGTAGTTAGTGAGTCAGTCAGACTGGTTCTCTGTAGTTAGGTTGTGAGTCAGTCAGACTGGTTCTCTGTAGTTAGGTAGTGAGTCAGTCAGACTGGTTCTCTGTAGTGAGTCAGTCAGACTGGTTCTCTGTAGTTAGGTAGTGAGTCAGTCAGACTGGTTCTCTGTAGTTAGTTAGTGAGTCAGTCAGACTGGTTCTCTGTAGTTAGGTAGTGAGTCAGTCAGACTGGTTCTCTGTAGTTAGGTTGTGAGTCAGTCAGACTGGTTCTCTGTAGTTAGGTAGTGAGTCAGTCAGACTGGTTCTCTGTAGTTAGGTTGTGAGTCAGTCAGACTGGTTCTCTGTAGTTAGGTAGTGAGTCAGTCAGACTGGTTCTCTGTAGTTAGTTAGTGAGTCAGTCAGACTGGTTCTCTGTAGTTAGGTTGTGAGTCAGTCAGACTGGTTCTCTGTAGTTAGGTTGTGAGTCAGTCAGACTGGTTCTCTGTAGTTAGGTAGTGAGTCAGTCAGACTGGTTCTCTGTAGTTAGTTAGTGAGTCAGTCAGACTAGTTCTCTGTAGTTAGGTTGTGAGTCAGTCAGACTGGTTCTCTGTAGTTAGTTAGTGAGTCAGTCAGACTGGTTCTCTGTAGTTAGGTTGTGAGTCAGTCAGACTGGTTCTCTGTAGTTAGGTTGTGAGTCAGTCAGACTGGTTCTCTGTAGTTAGGTAGTGAGTCAGTCAGACTGGTTCTCTGTAGTTAGGTAGTGAGTCGGCAAGACTGGTTCTCTGTAGTTAGTTAGTGAGTCAGTCAGACTGGTTCTCTGTAATTAGGTAGTGAGTCAGTCAGACTGGTTCTCTGTAGTGAGTCGGCCAAACTGGTTCTCTGTAGTTAGGTAGTGAGTCAGTCAGACTGGTTCTCTGTAGTGAGTCGGCCAAACTGATTCTCTGTAGTTAGTTAGTGAGTCGGCCAGACTGGTTCTCTGTAGTTAGTTAGTGAGTCAGTCAGACTGGTTCTCTGTAGTTAGTTAGTTAGTCAGTCAGCCAGACCAGTGTACCTATCTCTGGTCAGTCCTGATGGTAATGTAATGGGAGACCAGGCCTGCTATGACACTACAGGACACATCCACTCTGCTTCCCACTGCACCATAGAGCTGTTATTTGAACTCTGCATGGGGAGGGTATCGCTGTACGGACCAATAGTGCTGCTACAGTACTGTAGACTTCTATAGGGTTGGTGATGTGGTTCCCAGTACTGACAGGAGAGAATGTGCTCCATATTCCATTTCGCTACTGTATGTATGTCTGCTCTCTGGTGACGCTGAACTTTGTGTGTGTGAATGTGCCTTGAAGGGTGCGCTCTGAGATATATGGGTGTGTATGTACTGTGAGGTTTGTGTGTTTAGCATGTGTCCGTTGCGGCGGAAACAGTGCTGTACTGAAAAACGTGGAGGGGTTGGGTTGTGGGTTGGGGAACGCTGTCAGCATGGTCACTGTCCTTTTAAATATGCCACTCATTGCTTCAAGCCACACCTCGCCACACCCACCAAACGGGATCAAACGTACTGTTGAAGAACGTATAAGAACGTTTTGGGGAATGTTTCAGGACAAACCGTTCCGTAACGTAGCAAACGTTCAAGCGAACTGAACACACCTTCGGTTTAATTTGGGCTGTTTGTGGGCAGGGCAAGGCAGGCTGCTTCCCCTGCTACTGCCTGCCTCACCAACCAGACTGGTACTACTAGAGCCAGATCACTTCAGCATGTTGCCATGGCAACTCCTGCACAGGAAATACCCTGCCCCAGTCCCCCCCTAGAGAGAGAGAGAGAGAGAGAGAGAGAGACTCAGCACAGGTCATTGCCTCCCTCCTCCCATCATTCACTCCTTAAGGCCAGATCTCAGCAGGGTTCAAAGGCTGGATTTAACCTGCCACTCCGCACCTTCCTTCACCTGTTATCATTATCAATACCATGGTTTATACACACTTTACTAATGGTTACTAACCTATTTGATAATGGTTTAATGACAGTTTATAAGCAGACCTCCTAATAGAAATGTTACCTATTATCAATAAAGCCATTGGTTATGTGAGACAGAATCCATTCTAACAGAATTAATCATGTAGGCTATCCATTGACTGTGATTACCACTTTAATGTAATGTAATATTGAATCAATCAGCTGTAAGTAGGAGATGCTATCTGACAGGATGGTCCCTGGCTACTAAAACAGGCCTCCTCCTTAGACTGGCCTGTAGTGTCTCAGACACATGAGGAGATGACTGGAGGGTTAGGAGAGTTCAAATAGCAATATTTACTGTTCAGTCACTGCTTTTCACTACTCAGTCTGTAGCTGTGGCATGTTTTAGATACATGTGCGTGTTTGGGGGGCCGAGGGGTTATGTGTTCATTTTTATTCATTTGTTTACTTACTGTATTGTTGGGTGATGCTGCTTACAGTACCAGCTGATAATGAATAGTTCATTATGGGGCATGTTTATCTGTGTTCGGTTTGCTAATAGCTACTCTCTCTCTCCCATCTCTTTCTCCCATCTCCCCCTCCCTCTCTCTCTCTCTCTCTCTCTCTCTCTCTCCCCCCTATCTCTCTCCCATCTCACCCCATCTCTCTCTCTCTCTCTCTCCATCTTTCTCCCATCTCACCCCATCTCTCTTTCTCTCTCTCCCCTATCTCTCTCCCATCTTACCCCAGCTGATATCATCTCCACTGTAGAGTTCAGCCACACTGGAGAGCTCCTGGCCACAGGGGACAAGGGGGGGCGTGTGGTCATCTTCCAGAGGGAACCTGAGGTACATGCACACACCAACCACAGACTTGGCACTGTGTGTGTTCACTACATAGATGTTTAGGGTCAATTTCAGATAATTACTTGAAATCACTGCAATTGAGATTAAATTGAATCCAGCCCTGCATAACTGTCTTCTCTCTCTCATTCATATATATGCACACACACACAGTGTAAGACAGAGCCGTACTCCCAGGGAGAGTATAATGTCTACAGCACGTTCCAGAGCCATGAGCCGGAGTTTGACTACCTGAAGAGTCTGGAGATAGAGGAGAAAATCAACAAGATACGATGGCTGCCTCAGCAGAACGCCGCCCACTTCCTCCTCTCCACCAATGGTGAGGGATTGCTGCCTTAGCACCAGGGAGTTATCATAATGTTTTTACATGATATTACCATGTTATTGTTACTCTATCATCCATACTTGTCCTGCCTGTCTGAAAGTTAAGACTATGTGAGGCATATGATTGGGGAATTATCCTGTCTGTGTAATAAGGCTGTTTGAGGAATATGATTGGAGTATTGTGCTGTCCGTCTATCAGATAAGACCGTTAAGCTGTGGAAGGTGAGTGAGCGGGACAAGAGGCCTGAAGGCTACAACCTGAAGGATGAGGAGGGCAGGATGAAGGACCTCTCCACCGTCACCTCACTACAGGTACACACCTCCTCTTCCTCAGGCTTCTTTCTCCTCCTCTCCTTCTTCTGTCTCCATCTTTCTATCTACTTTATCTATCCATCTCTCCTTAAATGTATCATGTTACTCTGGACTACCTTTCTTTCTTTCTTTCTTTCTTTCTTTCTTTCTTTCTTTCTTTCTTTCTTTCTTTCTTTCTTTCTTTCTTTCTTTCTTTCTTTCTTTCTTTCTTTCTTTCTTTCTTTCTTTCTTTCTTTCTTTCTTTCTTTCTTTCTTTCTTTCTTTCTTTCCCTTTCCTCTGTGTCTATGTTCTGTATATTCTGTATGTCCTGTGTGTGTTATGTGCACACACAGACACACACATTCGCACATGTTCCAGATCGGACAGCATAAGTAGGTCAGAGGTGCAGATGTGTTTGCATTTATAAAAGTGGGTCATTGACCCAAGGTGTGTGTGTGTAACAGTATTTCTTCCGTCCCTCTCCTTGCCCCAACCTGGGTTTGAACTAGGGACCCTCTGAACACATCAACAACTGCCTCCCAACACACCACCTGTCGCTCCACAAAAGCCGCAGCCCTTGCAGAGCAAGGAAAACAACTACTTCAAGATTTCAGAGCGAGTGATGTCACCGATTTGAAATGCTACTAGTGCGCACCGCTAACTAGCTAGCCATTTCCCAGTGTGTGTGTGTGTGTGCTTGGCGACAACAAATAATGCCAGCTGTTCTGTTTTTTGGGGGGACTGTTGTCTCTGTGTTGGTGAAAACACAGCCATACTCCTCTTTACTGGTTGACATTATCTGTTGCATTCTTCTCATATCATCATCCCTGTGCCCTAAAGCACAGACGGAAGAAGAATTTGTACAATGTCACATGACCAATAGGTACGGAAAAAAGCAATTAGTGAGAAACCTAGCTTTTTTCTGCCTTAATTTCCACAAGCGATAATATCACATTATTACAGGCATTCCTAATGGGTATATCTCAGTGATTTCTCTGTGCTCTCTGTAAAGATACAATCATTTTCAAGCTCCCATTTTGGACAAAATGAAATAAAAATATTTATTCTATGAATGTGGACTGTATCATTTGATCTCATCATTTTGGGTCTACTCACCACATGGTACATTTATCTGTGTTTCTGACTGTATCCTCTGTGACAGGGATCATCAACTAGATTCAGCTGCGGGATGATTTTTTCTTGAGGCGGAACATACTGTAATTACAAATAATTTGTAGACCGCAAATTGACTTCAAGAAGCCCAAACAGATATAATATTTGACTAAAATGTGTGGAAATACTTGAACAGATTTCCTAAATTTCCTAAAATCACTTGGAGCTGATTTCCTGGTGTTTTTACAGCACTTGGGGGGCCAACTAAAACCACCCGCTGTGTTGTGTGTTCTGACTGTCTGTACTCTGTCTAGGTGCCGGTGTTGAAGCCCATGGATCTGATGGTGGAGGTGAGTCCTCGGCGTGTCTTTGCCAACGCCCACACCTACCACGTCAACTCCATCTCCATCAACTCCGACCACGAGACCTACATGTCAGCTGACGACCTGAGGATCAACCTCTGGCACCTGGGCATCACCGACCGCAGCTTCAGTATCCTTTAGATCAGACAATGGGTCAATACACACACTCCTGTATGAGACACTGTTCATTTATATACACACACACAGTGATGTGGGGAGGGGAATCATTCCTGAGGAGTGAAAATGCAGCTCAATGAATTATTCAATCTCTTTTATAAATATTTAACTCCTTTTGTGGCATATAATGCAGCTGAATAGAACACACACACACACACACACACACACACACACACACACACACACACACACACACACACACACACACACACTCCTCACCCCAGACAGGATTTGCTTGTTACAATTCATATGAAGTTGGGATTATTCTCCCACTACCCCTAGTACCCCCTAAAGGTGTGTGTTTGACAATATATGTAATGATGTCAGTGTGTTTTGGCGTATCATTCTGAATATGTATGTATGCTATGTTTGTAATCACCCTCGCACACAATCAAATGTGTGTATGCTGTTATATAGACAGTATGTTGTAGTCCTGAACCCGTGGCCCAGAC
The DNA here is from genome assembly GCF_020615455.1 of Coregonus clupeaformis. Classification (NCBI taxonomy): domain Eukaryota; kingdom Metazoa; phylum Chordata; class Actinopteri; order Salmoniformes; family Salmonidae; genus Coregonus; species Coregonus clupeaformis. Next base: position 23,615,938 of record NC_059193.1, read on the forward strand.
ATCGTGGACATCAAGCCAGTGAACATGGAGGATCTGACAGAGGTGATAACAGCAGCAGAGTTCCACCCTCACCACTGTAACCTGTTGGTCTACAGCAGCAGTAAAGGAACTCTACGGCTCTGTGACATGAGAGAGGCCGCACTGTGTGACAAACACTCCAAATGTGAGCATACAGACAGACAGACGGACATAGCCTACAGTCACACACACACACACACACACACACACACACACACACACACACACCGTTACAGATACACAGATGCTGTACATCACACACACACACACACACACACACACACACACTCTCAACCCCTCTCCTCTCCTCCTCTAGTGTTTGAGGAGCCGGAGGACCCTAGTAACCGCTCCTTCTTCTCGGAGATCATCTCGTCTGTGTCGGACGTCAAGTTCAGCCACAGCGGGCGCTACCTGCTGACCAGAGACTACCTCACCGCCAAGGTGTGGGACCTCAACATGGAGAACAAGCCCCTGGAGATATACCAGGTGAGGAGCCCAATATCACTATTAACACAGAGACATAGACAGTATGTAATGTCGCTATTAATACAGAGACATAGACAGTATGTAATGTCACTATTAACACAGAGACATAGACAGTATGTAATGTCGCTATTAATACAGAGACATAGACAGTATGTAATGTCACTATTAACACAGAGACATAGACAGTATGCAATGTAACTATTAACACAGAGACATAGACAGTATGTAATGTCACTATTAACACAGAGACATAGACAGTATGTAATGTCACTATTAACACAGAGACATAGACAGTATGTAATGTCACTATTAACACAGAGACATAGACAGTATGTAATGTCACTATTAACACAGAGACATAGACAGTATGCAATGTAACTATTAACACAGAGACATAGACAGTATGTAATGTCACTATTAACACAGAGACATAGACAGTATGTAATGTCACTATGAATACAGAGACATAGACAGTATGTAATGTTACATGTCACTACTAACACAGAGATACCTTGCTGAGCCACTACACTGGGAAAGGAGGGGGGATACCTTGCTGAGCCACTACACTGGGAAAGGAGGGGGGATACCTTGCTGAGACACTACACTGGGGGGGATACCTTACTGAGACACTACACTGGGGGGGATACCTTACTGAGACACTACACTGGGGGGGGATACCTTACTAAGATACTACACTGGGGGGGATACCTTACTGAGACACTACACTGGGGGGATACCTTACTGAGATACTACACTGGGGGGGATACCTTACTGAGACACTACACTGGGGGGGATACCTTACTGAGACACTACACTGGGATGGGGGGGATACCTTACTGAGACACTACACTGGGAGGGCGGGGGGGATACCTTACTGAGACGACACACTGGGATGGGGGGGATACCTTACTGAGACACTACACTGGGGGGGATACCTTACTGAGACACTACACTGTGGGGGGGTATACCTTACTGAGACACTACACTGGGGGGGGGGATACATTACTACACTGGGGGGGGGGATACCTTACTGAGACACTACGCTGGGGGGAGACCTTACTGAGACACTACACTGGGAGGGGGGATACCTTACTGAGACACTACACTGGGGGGGTACCTTACTGAGACACTACACTGGGATGGGGGGGATACTTTACTGAGACACTACACTGGGACGGGGGGGATACCTTACTGAGACACTACACTGGGAGGGGGGGATACCTTCCTGAGACACTACACTGGGATGGGGGGGATACCTTACTAGGACACTACACTGGGGGGGGGATACCTTACTGAGACACTACACTGGGGGGGGATACCTTACTGAGACACTACACTGGGATGGCGGGGGGGGATACCTTACTGAGACACTACACTGGGGGGGGGGGGGATACCTTACTGAGACACTACACTGGGATGGGGGGATACCTTACTGAGACACTACACTGGGGGGGGGGGGATACCTTACTGAGACACTACACTGGGAGGGGGGATGCCTTACTGAGACACTACACTGGGATGGGGGGGATACCTTACTGAGACACTACACTGGGAGGGGGGGATACCTTACTGAGACACTACACTGGGAGGGGGGGTACCTTACTGAGACACTACACTGGGATGGGGGGGATACCTTACTGAGACACTACACTTGGACGGGGGGATACCTTACTGAGACACTACACTGGGGGGATACCTTACTGAGACACTACACTGGGATGGGGGGATACCTTACTGAGACACTACACTGGGGGGGGGGATACCTTACTGAGACACTACACTGGGAGGGCGGGGGGGATACCTTACTGAGACACTACACTGGGGGGATACCTTACTGAGATAATACACTGGGGGGGTACCTTACTGAGACACTACACTGGGGGGGGGATAACTTACTGAGACACTACACTGGGGGGATACCTTACTGAGACACTACACTGGGAGGGGGGTACCTTACTGAGACACTACACTGGGAGGGGGGATACCTTACTGAGACACTACACTGGGGGGGTACCTTACTGAGGCACTACACTGGGATGGGGGGGATACCTTACTGAGACACTACACTGGGATGGGGGGTGGGGATACCTTACTGAGACACTACACTTGGAGGGGGGATACCTTACTGAGAAACTACGCTGGGGGGGGGATACCTTACTGAGAAACTACGCTGGGGGGGGATACCTTACTGAGACACTACACTGTGGGGGGATACCTTACTGAGACACTACACTGGGGGGGATACCTTACTGAGACACTACACTGGGGGGGATACCTTACTGAGACACTACACTGGGAGGGGGGTACCTTACTGAGACACTACACTGGGATGGGGGGATACCTTACTGAGACACTACACTGGGATGGGGGGAGGGGATACCTTACTGAGACACTACACTTGGAGGGGGGGATACCTTACTGAGACACTACACTGGGGGGGGATACCTTACTGAGACACTACACTGGTAGGGGGGTACCTTACTGAGACACTACACTGGGAGGGGGGGATACCTTACTGAGACACTACACTGGTAGGGGGGGGATACCTTACTGAGACACTACACTGGGATGGGGGGTGGGGATACCTTACTGAGACACTACACTTGGAGGGGGGGATACCTTACTGAGACACTACACTGGTAGGGGGGTATACCTTACTGAGACACTACACTGGGATGGGGGGTGGGGATACCTTACTGAGACACTACACTTGGAGGGGGGATACCTTACTGAGACACTACACTGGGGGGGGGGATACCTTACTGAGTGAGACACTACACTGGGATGGGGGGGATACCTTACTGAGACACTACACTGGGGGGGGGGGGGATACCTTACTGAGACACTACACTGGGATGGGGGGATACCTTACTGAGACACTACACTGGGAGGGGGGATGCCTTACTGAGACACTACACTGGGATGGGGGGGATACCTTACTGAGACACTACACTGGGGGGTACCTTACTGAGACACTACACTGGGAGGGGGGATACCTTACTGAGACACTACACTGGGAGGGGGGTACCTTACTGAGACACTACACTGGGATGGGGGGGATACCTTACTGAGACACTACACTTCGACGGGGGATACCTTACTGAGACACTACACTGGGGGGATACCTTACTGAGACACTACACTGGGATGGGGGGATACCTTACTGAGACACTACACTGGGGGGAGATACCCTACTGAGACACTACACTGGGAGGGCGGGGGGATACCTTACTGAGACACTACACTGGGGGGGGATACCTTACTGAGATAATACACTGGGGGGGGATACCTTACTGAGACACTACACTGGGGGGGATAACTTACTGAGACACTACACTGGGGGGGATACCTTACTGAGACACTACACTGGGATGGGGGGGATACCTTACTGAGACACTACACTGGGGGGAGATACCTTACTGAGACACTACACTGGGAGGGCGGGGGGGATACCTTACTGAGACACTACACTGGGGGGATACCTTACTGAGATACTACACTGGGGGGGATACCTTACTGAGACACTACACTGGGGGGAGTTACCTTACTGAGACACTACACAGGGGGATACCTTACTGAGACACTACACTGGGGGGGGATACCTTACTGAGACACTACACTGGGAGGGGGGGATACCTTACTGAGACACTACACTGGGATGGGGGGATACCTTACTGAGACACTACACTTGGGACGGGGGGATACCTTACTGAGACACTACACTTGGACGGGGGGGATACCTTACTGAGACACTACACTGGGGGGGAGATACCTTACTGAGACACTACACTGGGAGGGCGGGGGGATACCTTACTGAGACACTACACTGGGGGGAGATACCTTACTGAGACACTACACTGGGAGGGCGGGGGGGATACCTTACTGAGACACTACACTGGGGGGGATACCTTACTGAGATAATACACTGGGGGGGGGATACCTTACTGAGACACTACACTGGGGGGGGATAACTTACTGAGACACTACACTGGGGGGATACCTGACTGAGACACTACACTGTGATGGGGGGGATACCTTACTGAGACACTACACTGGGGGGAGATACCTTACTGAGACACTACACTGGGAGGGCGGGGGTGATACCTTACTGAGACACTACACTGGGGGGTGATACCTTACTGAGATACTACACTGGGGGGATACCTTACTGAGACACTACACTGGGGGGTAACTTACTGAGACACTACACTGGGGGGATACCTTACTGAGACACTACACTGGGATGGGGGGATACCTTACTGAGACACTACACTGGGGGGGAGATACCTTACTGAGACACTACACTGGGGGGGGATACCTTACTGAGACACTACACTGGGGGGGATACCTTACTGAGACACTACACTGGGGGGGGATACCTTACTGAGACACTACACTGGGGGGTTACCTTACTGAGACACTACACAGGGGGGATACCTTACTGAGACACTACACTGGGGGGGATACCTTACTGAGACACTACACTGGGAGGGGGGGATACCTTACTGAGACACTACACTGGGATGGGGGGGGATACCTTACTGAGACACTACACTTGGGACGGGGGGGATACCTTACTGAGACACTACACTTGGACGGGGGGGATACCTTACTGAGACACTACACTGGGGGGAGATACCTTACTGAGACACTACACTGGGAGGCGGGGGGATACCTTACTGAGACACTACACTGGGGGGGAGATACCTTACTGAGACACTACACTGGGAGGGCGGGGGGATACCTTACTGAGACACTACACTGGGGGGATACCTTACTGAGACAATACACTGGGGGGATACCTTACTGAGACACTACACTGGGGGGGATAACTTACTGAGACACTACACTGGGGGGATACCTTACTGAGACACTACACTGTGATGGGGGGGATACCTTACTGAGACACTACACTGGGGGGGAGATACCTTACTGAGACACTACACTGGGAGGGCGGGGGTGATACCTTACTGAGACACTACACTGGGGGGTGATACCTTACTGAGATACTACACTGGGGGGGGGGGGATACCTTACTGAGACACTACACTGGGGGGGGGGTTACCTTACTGAGACACTACACAGGGGGGATACCTTACTGAGACACTACACGGGGGGGGGGTACCTTACTTAGACACTACACTGGGAGGGGGGGGGGCTACCTTACTGAGACACTACACTGGGAGGGGGGGGATACCTTACTGAGACACTACACTGGGGGGGATACCTTACTGAGACACTACACTGGGATGGGGGGTGGGGATACCTTACTGAGACTCTACACTTGGAGGGGGGATACCTTACTGAGAAACTACGCTGGGGGGGATACCTTACTGAGACACTACACTGGGGGGGGTACCTTACTGAGACACTACACTGGGATGGGGGGATACCTTACTGAGACACTACACTGGGGGAGGTACCTTACTGAGACACTACACGGGGGGATACCTTACTGAGACACTACACTGGGGGGGGTGGATACCTACTGAGACACTACACTGGGATGGGGGGATACCTTACTGAGACACTACACTGGGGGGGGATACCTTACTGAGACACTACACTGGGATGGGGGGATACCTTACTGAGACACTACACTGGGGGGGAGATACCCTACTGAGACACTACACTGGGAGGGCGGGGGGATACCTTACTGAGACACTACACTGGGGGGATACCTTACTGAGATAATACACTGGGGGGATACCTTACTGAGACACTACACTGGGGGGGGATAACTTACTGAGACACTACACTGGGGGGGATACCTTACTGAGACACTACACTGGGATGGGGGGGATACCTTACTGAGACACTACACTGGGGGGGAGATACCTTACTGAGACACTACACTGGGAGGGCGGGGGGATACCTTACTGAGACTCTACACTTGGAGGGGGATACCTTACTGAGAAACTACGCTGGGGGGATAACTTACTGAGACACTACACTGGGGGGATACCTTACTGAGACACTACACTGGGATGGGGGGATACCTTACTGAGACACTACACTGGGGGGAGTTACCTTACTGAGACACTACACGGGGGGATACCTTACTGAGACACTACACTGCGGGGGGGTACCTTACTGAGACACTACACTGGGAGGGGGGGATACCTTACTGAGACACTACACTGGGATGGGGGATACCTTACTGAGACACTACACTTGGACGGGGGGATACCTTACTGAGACACTACACTTGGGACGGGGGGATACCTTACTGAGACACTACACTGGGGGAGATACCTTACTGAGACACTACACTGGGAGGGCGGGGGGATACCTTACTGAGACACTACACTGGGGGGATACCTTACTGAGATAATACACTGGGGGGATACCTTACTGAGACACTACACTGGGGGGGATAACTTACTGAGACACTACACTGGGGGGGATACCTTACTGAGACACTACACTGGGATGGGGGGGATACCTTACTGAGACACTACACTGGGGGGGGAGATGCCTTACTGAGACACTACACTGGGAGGGCGGGGGTATACCTTACTGAGACACTACACTGGGGGGTGATACCTTACTGAGATACTACACTGGGGGGATACCTTACTGAGACACTACACTGGGGGGTACCTTACTGAGACACTACACAGGGGGGATACCTTACTGAGACACTACACGGGGGGTACCTTACTGAGACACTACACTGGGAGGGGGCTACCTTACTGAGACACTACACTGGGAGGGGGGATACCTTACTGAGACACTACACTGGGGGGGACCTTACTGAGACACTACACTGGGATGGGGGGATACCTTACTGAGACACTACACTGGGATGGGGGTGGGGATACCTTACTGAGACACTACACTTGGAGGGGGGATACCTTACTGAGAAACTACGCTGGGGGGGATACCTTACTGAGACACTACACTGGGGGGGATACCTTACTGAGACGCTACACTGGGATGGGGGGGATACCTTACTGAGACACTACACTGGGATGGGGGGGATACCTTACTGAGACACTACACTGGGGGGATACCTTACTGAGACACTACACTGGGGGGGGATACCTTACTGAGACACTACACTTGGGGGGGGGGGTACCTTACTGAGGCCTATCAACATCTGCAATGCAGCAAGGAGACAGAGAGAGAGGTGGGGGAGGGAGAGAGGGGGAGAAGGAGGGACTGTAAAACTCTTCTGATTTGGCCGTATTAACTGAAGTCTTTCCTTTAGTGAATTGAAAAGGAGAGGAGAGAGGATGAGTGGGAGAAAAGGTTAACACTAAAATACTGAGGTAAAAAAGGAAAGATGTGAGGGTGGAGAAGGGAGGGGTAGGTTGTGAGGGGAGAGAACAGGTCATGTTTACTTTAACACAACACATTTTCATTGGTCAGCGAGAACGGTATGGAAACAAGCATGCCAATATGTTTTGATTTACAACCGTACCATAACCTCAGTTTTACTGTAGATTGACCATGGATTGACCGCTGGACGTACACATCACCATGCAGACATAATGATGACACAAGCAGGTCCAACAAATCAATAGGGAAGTGTGTGTGTGTGTGTGTGTGTGCGCCTGCCTGGGTCTGTCCTAAATGGATTAGATTAGAATGTGGTTCAGTAGTTCTCCTAAAATAAACGAGGTTTATCCCCTCCTCTCTCAGAATGAATATCCTGTGTTAATTATCAGAGCTGTCTATGTGGGTACTGTGCTGTGGATTCTGTTTCGAGCTGTCCCTGTCAGCGTTGCTATGCTGTGTTTTCTGTATGGACTAGATCTCTGTCAGTGTTCAGCACTGTGTCCTGACTGTGTGTGCGTGTGTTGGCTGTGAATAGTGTGTTGATTAAATCTCTGTGTGTGTTCCTGCAGGTGCATGATTACCTCCGCAGCAAGCTTTGCTCCCTCTACGAGAACGACTGCATCTTCGACAAGTTTGAGTGTGCCTGGAACGGCTCAGATAGGTAGACGAAGTGTGTGTGTGTGAGAGAGAGAGTTTGTGAGTGGCTCTTCTAATCCCTTATTTGTTGCTCTGGGGATGAATGTCTGTATTCATGGCATTATTCAGAGGGCACAAGGGCAGAATGTAACATTCTCTAGTACCTTAGCATATTGACTTACTTTGACTCCTCTCAACTCCTCTCACTTTCTCCCTCCATACCCCTTTCTCAGTGTGATCATGACGGGGGCCTACAACAACTTCTTCCGGATGTTTGACCGGAACACCAACCGTGACGTGACCCTGGAGGCGTCCAGGGAGAGCAGTAAGCCCCGGGCCGTGCTCAAGCCTCGGCGTGTCTGCCAGGGCGGGAAACGCCGCAAGGATGACATCAGCGTGGACAGCCTGGACTTCACCAAGAAGATCCTGCACACGGCCTGGCACCCCACGGAGAACATCATCGCCATCGCTGCCACCAACAACCTGTACATCTTCCAGGACAAACTCAACCAGGAGATGCACGGCTGAGAGAGAGAGAGAGAGAGAGAGCAGGAGGCTGGAGATATATACACACACACACGCTGATGCACACATTCATTCGCAGACATTCAGTAAGGCAATCAAGAACATGTAACATATGCACACACACACACACACTCTCTCCAGATGACAGGGAGATGCTGTAAAGACACACACTCCACAGTTCTCACACACTGCCCCCCACCCTTCCACGCAATGAAGTCTACCCCCCTCCCCCCGAAATACTGGATGGACCCGCCCGCCCTAGGGCCAGACAGGGGGAGCTGGATAATCCAATGAGAATGATGTTAGATTATGGTTGATGTAATTCTAAATCATGGATGTGTTGACTGTTGACCTCTGGATTGTGGCTGATCTGATGGTGTTTGTTTTGCTATTGGTCGTTTTTGCATTCCGAGGGATTGACCTCTTGACAGGAGGAGCTTTCACATGCGTCTGTCTTTTTCTGATCATCTGCTTCTTCCCCTTCCTCCTCCTCCCTCTGTTTCTGTACATGTTTGTGCTCAGTCCTCTCCTACAGGCTGGATTGATTCTTGACGTTGGTGTAAAAAACCCTTTGTGGTTCCTGGTGGTAATTAGTGGAAACAGAATGTTTGCGGAATGTTTGAAGTCTAATTATGTTTTTTTAGTTAAATCAGCAATTCCCTTTTTAAAAATGTTTATTCTCATTAATGATGATGATGGTAATATTGATGACAATGACAGTTAATAGTACACAAGAAACATTAGTCAGTAGGACATTGGGTTCCACACCTTGTTGACATTTAGTCCTGACGTTTCTGTTGATTGTGAAGACTGCTAGGGACCTTGGCTGTGTCGTGTGCTACTTTGAAATGAAACACAACAATTAAGCAAAAAAGATGCTGCATGATGGAATTTTTTTGGGTTTATATAAATTTACTGCCTGCCTTTCTAACCATAAACAGGCTGTAAAAAGGCTTCTGGAGCTCTGCCTCTACATAGCACTAGTTCCCATAGACAACAACAACAAGCTCTCCTTTTGTTTGTGTTTACACGACACAAAAAGCATGTTTACCAGTGTTCAGTTTTACGGTGTACATTTGAAATGAAGCCAAAATAATAAATGGGTTTTAAATGAAGATACTGAACCAGAGGTATGGGGAATGTTTTATCAACGTTGTAATCTAAACCTTTAAAGGAGTGTTTTATCAACCTTGTAATCTAAACTTTTAAAGGAATGTTTTATCAAAGTTGTAATCTAAAACTTTAAAGGAATGTTTTATCAGGGTTGTAATCTACATCTTTAAAGGAATGTTTTATCAGCATTGTAATCTAATCCTTTAAAATAATGTTTTATCAGCGTTGTAATCTAAACCTTTAAAGGAACGTTTTATCAACATTGTAATCCAAACCTTTAAAGGACCTGAATGGTATCTGCTGTATATTCAACTCTTTTTGACATTCATAGGTTTGTTGTTTTGGATCAATAACCAAGAGTACAGAGCCGATCATCTCTGATGATGGTGTTAATGGCAACGAGAGAGAGAGATTATTACGCTCTTCTCTTCAGCCTTTCACCAAATTATTTCATTTTTTGTCACTTGTGTTTGATTTCATGTCCTGCTGCCCTGGCATTGATTCACATATTTTGTGTTCATGTATTTTCAACGAAAACAATTCTAATGAACAATTATAAATATGTTAATATGTTTTTTTTTAAAATAAAGATTTCAACAAAATTGCATCCTATAGTTTAGGGTTAGGCTGTGGTGTCTTTATTAAACTTCTGTAGCTGCTAAATCAATTTAATATGATCACTACTCAATCAGTTAACATTGATGTATAGCGAGTGCTATTAATTTATTAATTGCTGTTTGTGTACTTTATAGACGTGTAGCTGCAACATTAGTCTTCATATGGATCAATATATTTGAACTACATCATTAAAACAGTCCCGAGGTGGATGAGTCTCTGTGCTGTAGTCTTGACCACCACCTAGTGGTAATATACTGTCATTACAACATGAAGCCGAATCAGAACCTTGTACGTGTGATTGCAATAACCCTTCAGGAAGCAGAGGTTTACATTTCCACGATTGGTTTATTGGTCACAGTAGTGAAATCACATCCTGCGACAGTGACCACATCATTAGAGGCCTGCTGCAGACTGGAACTGTGCGATCAGAACAGAACCCCGCACAGCAGGGGAAAGAGGAGGAGGGAGGGAGAAGGAGAGGGAGGTAGAGGGACAACAAGGCACACCAGTAAAGGCGGGGCAAAAATCTATTTGGACACAAGTGCACTTTGATATAGGCAGGCTTTGATACAGGTCTGTAGCCTATATGCTGCTAGGCTAATGTGGCATCAGAATGATTTACCAATGTGATTTAAAAAGACAAGGCACTTAATATTCACAACAAGAAGGGTATCAAAATGAGAATGATTAAAGCTCAATATTTAAGGAGACAACTGGAAGAGTTTAAGTCCATTTGTTTCTCCATCATGAACCTATAATGAAAAACTATTTAAGAAAACCAAAAACGATTCAAGAACTGTACAAGTACCTAAAATGAAACTGAATGAAGGCCTCAAACTGTTTAAAAAATGCAGTTCATTTTGAAAACGCAATTCATATGTAAAACACAAACACTATTGAGTATTTTAAACGTAGTTAAAAAGTCCTACTTTTACTTAATATGTAAACAGACTTGATAAGTCAAACAACAGATAAAAACATCTACAGTAGGGCCTAGATTCAATCAGATGAAACGATAACCAGCAATAGCAGACAACCACATAGATGTTTTGCGGCATCGGAGGTGTAACTGCGTTGGCTCTGTCAAATCAGTGAACAGCTGCTCTTGATCATTGTCACAAAGCCACACCCGTCCCACTCACGTTAGAAGTTCAGAACGAGAAAGTGTAGGCTATATAGAAATAACAACAATTTTAAATCATGAAACTAAATAATGAGGATTTCTATCATCCTAATGGAGGTGTAGATTACATCTCACATTCCAGTGTTCCAACTTGTAAACAAAGCTGCATGGGATTTCTCTTAATGCGACTCCGTGCAGCCAATGGCAATGTCCGCTTTAGGTATAATGCCAGGAGCTGCTTGTGGATTTGACAGCTCTAACGTAGTTCCACCTCCGACACCATCAAAGCAACCGCTATGAGGGTGTCGGCTAGTGCAAGTCTAATAGAATGTAGCCTTTAGTGTCATGGATGCAAATGGTAGGCCTATTTGGTTGAATGGCATGCACAATTAGACATTTGGACTGCATATCAAGAGCAAGTCAATAAGCTTATTGATCACAATGTTGATCGGCATTGTCCCACACACTTTCTCAAACATTGGCAGACTGAAAACATTGGCTATGAATGAGGAGGTTGAGGCAGTGTGTGTATTTGTGTGGAAGTGATTGTGTTTGTGGTGTATGAAAGTGTAAAGTTAGTGTAAACTGTGTCCCTCCGTTGGAATTGAGTGGTTTCAATAAGTTGTCCATGATATTATCCTCTCACACTTTGGCTCAGCAGCTATGAAAACAGTCACACAATACGAACCCCCCCAAGCAGTTGAACATCGGTCCTGCAACTCCAGTACAGTGGAGTGGAAAACACCCTGCAGAACCAGATTTACTGACAAACCTTTATGTGATTGTATGTACCGGTACATTCCCATACACTCCTAATAGTGCTCGACATAATGCATTACTTACAATCCATACTGAAATCAGTTCTCTCAGTGTACACTTATACACTCCTCATAGTGTACACTTATACACTCCTCATAATGTACACTCCTCTACATTTATCCACCACTACCCTTGGTCCATTCCTCCTCTGCCCTGTGTGTCTGTGTCTCAGCGTCCTGCTCCAGTCGTGCGGTGAGTAAGGGGTTAAAGAAGAAGTCGAAGGCAAACTGCAGTGCCCCCTGGGCCGAGCGCCTCCAGTCGTGTTCTATCTTGTACTGCCTGCCGCTGGGCATGCGGGCGTCTGCACACGTCAGACAGTGGATAGCCTTCAGCTCAAACACAGGCCACTTGGAGCCCAGGCGTCCTTCTAGAACCGTACTGAACTCTACCAGGCTCCCAGCGCTCAGGTGCAGGAGCACAGGGCCAAACTCATTACTGGCCCTCAGGACGATGTCCTTGGTGGCGTCTTCGTCCTCTATGATGGTCCCGTTCTTACTCTTCCTTTCCAGGGGCATGCCCAAGGTCACCTCGAACTTGTAGCGGTCAAAGCGCTTCATGTGGCACTCGTGCTTGGCCAGCTTTTTCAGTTTGCATAAGGGGTCTTCTGGAAGGGGTGCAGGGAGGAGCTGGGGAGGGGCAGTGGGGTCGGTGGTGTTTTCACAGAGTGGATAGGGCTCACCATAGATACATCTCATCCAATTCCCTACGAACGCAGGAAGTAGGCCGATGACGGACTGGGCTCCGTTCTCGATGTCGGTGATGCGGGCGTATTTGAAGCGTCCTGTCCAGGTGACCCGGTGGCCCTCCAGGTGAGAACACAGGATCTGGGTTTGGGCCATGTTGTATTCCTTCCAGGCCTTGGGCCCACACAGGTTACTGTACTCCGGCCACGTGAGGGTGGAGTTATACACCTGTTCAACACACATTCACATTTGGTTCAACTTTATTTTGATGTTGTTCATGTATTCCATTTAACGCTTTTCATACATTTAATGTATTCTTTATGTTGTTACATTTGAACACTGTAAATAGTACTCTGCTGTAAATAGTACCCTGCTGTAAATAGTACTCTGCTGTAAATAGTTATCTGCTGGAAATAGTACTCTGCTGTAAATAGTTATCTGCTGGAAATAGTACCCTGCTGTAAATAGTACTCTGCTGTAAATAGTACCCTGCTGTAAATAGTACTGTGCTGTAAATAGTTATCTGCTGGAAATAGTACTCGGCTGTAAATAGTACTCTGCCTGCAATTAGATCTGCTTCTGTCATTCTGTTGTTCTTTACTATGTAAATATGCTAGTACCTGTATTTTGTTTTAATTAGCGCTTTGGGCATAATGTAGCATAATGTAGTAAACTAGTTCTAGTGATTACCTTCATGCCTTCTGAGCGGTAGACGTACATCCAGCAGAACATCACCACAGCACTTAGCCACACCAGGATGAGCTTTACCACGCTGCTCCGCGACAGGGACCGCACCACCACCAGCGGGTTCAGGCTGAACCGCGTCCACAACCGCAACACCACCGGGACTGCGCACACGGTCAGAGTCACCAGCATCTTGGTGACCTCCAGAGCCATGAACCACTGGAGGACCCGGAAGAGCAACATGGTCGCCAAGCCCAAGGTGAGGACAGGCAGGGCGAACAGGAAGAGGAGGTAGCCCACACAGGTCCGAATCAGACCGATTGTGGAGGAGAAGTGGAGCAGGGCCAGGCACAGCTCACACCAGACGAAGCAGACCATGTAGGGTACCAGGCAAAGGTAGGTGCCCCTGAAGCCCCTCTGCTGGGCCATGCGGAACAGCAGGTAGATCAGGTGCCCGTATAGAAGACACGGCACGCCCACGTTCAGCGCCACCATCTCCCCTAGCGGCACCGTCACAAACGTTGTTCCTAACACCCGCAGGAACCAGACACTATCGGGTAATAGTTGTGTAAGGGCACAGACCCCCGATAACACCTCTGTGAGCAGGGCGCGGCGGGCGAAGAGCTCAGCGGAGGCTTGGAGGCTGAGGAAGGAGGTGACGGTGAAGAACAGGGCCACGGTGGCCAGTTCGGAGCAGGTGATCCAGGTCTTGTCAGCCACGGGGAAGGAGAAGACCATGAAGACCACCGACAGCAGGAAGTAGAGGTAGGGCTCCAGGTGGGTCCAGCTGAAGTTAGTCTCAGCTTGCTCTAGGTCCAGGCCGGGCTCGAAACGTAACAGCAGGTCTGTCAGGACCCGGAAGTTCTCCCACGCTTTGGAGTTCTGGAAGAACAATCCCAACAGCTCTTTACACACTGAACACACATTATCCTATAGCTGTCATGGAATACCTTACCATAGGAGTTACATACTACTAACCATTTTTATTCTGTTTTCCAAGAAAATACCAAAGGTCAAGTACTTCCTAGTTTGTTACAGGATAATGACAGGTTATCCTCTTTCAGTTCCTCTGCTCTAAGGCCAGAGCCGTGTGAAGGGTATCCCACCTGGAAGACGCGCAGCGTGCAGATGACCATGGAGAACAAGGAGAGGTAGAAGACCACCAGGGGGATGAGGAAGATGAAGAAGTCGAGGGTGAGGTTGCTGATGACGAAGAAGAAGATGAGAGCGTTGACGTGGTGCGTGGGGATGAGGGCACTGAGCCACTGCATGCCCGCCCGGGATGCCCAGTTTATCAGGTGCTCCTTGATCTCCAACAGGGCGTGTAGGGGGAACTTCAACACCTAGGGGAGAGAGCGAGAGAGAGAAAGAGCGAGAGAGAGGGTAAATCCATGAGCAAGATAATTACGTCTGTGTGTGAAGATGTTATTAACGCATGAGAGATAAAAAGATTCAGACCTTTTGGTGAAGGGGCAAGTCGTCTGGGTTCTTCACAGCTTCATCATCGTCATCGTCACCGCCGGCCCCAGCCATAGTGGGAGAGGGGGGGATGCCCTGAGCGTACTTCTTAGTGATCTCCACAAAGTCATCTAGACCCACGTCATAGCAACTGGCTGCAGAGACACACAGAGAGAGAGGTAGTCCTTACTCACTATTACATTGCCTTTCCATTTGATTCTATAACACATAAACATACACAAACCTTTGCTGGTGACGAGGCTCTCCAGAACTCTCCTCTGTTTCTGCATGGAGCTGGATATTGGGCCCTGGGAGGCAGCGGCACCTTGGGGTGGAGGAATTACAGAGAAACACGAAGTTGAAAAACTAGCTACGTAACAACTCTGTTTTATTGGAACAATGTGCACCTTTTGGTAACATGATACCTCACAGGTCCAGACACCCAAATAGCAACATCCACAAGGGGGCGATAGCAGAGGTTCTCTTGTCATCTTCTTATTTGCGTTGAAAGTAAAGAAAAATCACGTTTTGGTTGTCTCCCCTTGCTAGCTAGCTGGCTAACATCTCCATGTGAAATAATCAGATTTTTAATTAAATAATATGCTCTGGCAAATATAATATTATTGTACTTGCCAGTGTATCCTACAACACTATCCCGGTTTGATATGCTGCATGAATGCCGGATTCAAAACTTAGAATTTTTCAATTTAAATTATTATACAAAATTCTTACTACCAATATAATGTTATTTATATGGGGGATACAATCTTCCCAGCTCTGCAGATTTTGCTGCGAAGAGACAGAATCATTAGATCATTTGTTTTGGTACTGTCCATTTGAAGCTTGTTTTTGGACACAGGTCCAGGAATGGCTAAAGGATTGCAATATTTACCTGGAGCTAACCCTGCAGATAGCACTACTTGGTGATCTGAAAAGTCATAGTCAATCGATCAATAATATAATAATACTTTTAGCAAAAATGTTTATTTTCAATTTACAATCTGTAGAAACAATGAAAATAGAAGGGTTCAGAACTTTTGTAAAACATCACAGTACAGTTGAAAAATATATGGCAAATAGAAATCCAATATGAATGATGTTAAGAGATAGATGGGAGGTGTTGAATGGAGTTGAAGGATGGGACTAATAACAACTAACAACAACTAATAACAACAAGATAACTAATGTAAAGCATACTGTGTCCATAATAAGTATATAGGTTATAGGTTGAGAGCTTTTGTGAAAGAGCACAGTTAGAAAGATATGGCATATAGAAGCAAACCGGATGGATATCATGAAAATGATCAGAGAGGTTGAGGAAGTTCAGGAGTAAAAACAAACTAAATAGAATTATTGTAAAATTGACTGTGTCCATAAAATGTATATAGTATGTATTAGCTGGAAGTAGAGGCCTAAGCATTGTTGTTCACTAGTTTACTCCAATTAGGGAAGGGGTGGTGGGGTTGGAAAGTAATAAAGGGAAATATATATTTTTAAAGGATATGTATATATATATATATTTTGCAATTTCTGAGGCTGGTAACTCTAATGAACATCCTCTGCAGCAGAGGTAACTCTGGGTCTTCCATTCCTGTGGTGGTCCTCAAGAGAGCCAGTTTCATCATAGCGCTTGATGGTTTTTGCGACTGCACTTGAAGACACTTTCAAAGTTCTTGAAATGTTCCGTATTGACTGACCTTCATGTCTTAAAGTAATGATGGACTCTCGTTTCTCTTTGCTTATTTGAGCTGTTCTTGCCATAATATGGACTTGATCTTTTACCAAATAGGGCTATCTTCTGTATACCCCCCCTACCTTCTCACAACACAACTGATTGGCTCAAACGCATTAAGAAGGAAATAATTTCCACAAATTAACTTTTAAGAAGGCACCCTGTTAATTGAAATGCATTCCAGGTGACTACCTCATGAAGCTGGTTGAGAGAATGCCAAGAGTGTGCAAAGCTGTCATCAAGGGCAAAGGGTGGCTATTTGAAGAATCTCAAATATAAAATATATTTTGATTTGTTTAACACTTTTTTGGTTACTACATGACTCCATATGTGTTATTTCATAGTTTTATGTCTTCACTATTCATCTACAATGTAGAAAACAGTAAAAATAAAGAAAAACCCTTGAATGAGTAGGTGTGTCCAAACTTTTGACTGGTAGTGTATGTCATGTCAGTGGACAGTACACTACCTGGCTCAGTGTTGACGTGTTCCACGTTCTCCAGCATCTCAGACACCGCCACCCTTCTCTTCTTCTCTGGGTTGAGCTTCCAGTACATGACCAGAGCAGCCTTCCTTACGCCTCTCTCAAACCTCGTCTCCGTACACAGCTTCTTCACCTCCTCAAAGTTCTCTGACGTGATGCCTAATGGTAACCACAAACACAGCCTTAATGCCTCATAATAAACGCCATGCACAGAGACAAACAATCAGTTCAACATTCCCAATGACAGTTGACTCTTGCTAAGTGCATATCGTTTAAGTGCATACTCCATTTAATTGCACACTGTACTTTTTCAGACCCAATTCAAAAATATTTTCTTGAATTGCTCTGGTTCTCCATACTGTTCCAAGGTGAAGTGTTCCCTAGGTACAGATCTAGGATCAGATTCCCCTCCCCCAAATTGTAACCTTAACCATTAGTGGGGGAAATGCTGAACTGATCCAAGATCAGAGTCTAGGGGTAACTACACCCTACACCTAACCATGCTCCTGTTAATGGTTTAGGCCATGCCCTCTCACCTTTCCTGGTTGCTAGGCAGCGCTGTAGCATCTTGACTGCGTCCTTGCGGCCCTGTTTGGTGGCCTGCACCAGCCAACTCACTGCTGTACAGTTGTTCACCTCCTCATCTCTCTCCTCAGCCAGGGCCAAGTAGTACCGGCCAATCTACACACAGACACATTATATATCACCTACAATATGTGCACATTCAAAGAAACTTGCCAGATGTGGGATTGTGCAAACAATTCTAATCAAACTAAATTAATCTGCAGTTCTTCCCACTCCAACAATGGGTCCTTATGAAGACCCATTGTAGTTCATACGTTAGGACTATTCACGTTTGCTTTGGTGGTCTCTCTGAGGTGGACTATGGGTAATACTCACCCTACTCTGGGCTTTGGCGTCTCCAGACTTGGCCCTCTCCTCCAGCTCCTCCACACTCAGCTCCTCCTCTGGCTCCTCTACACAGAGACACAACACCCATCTCATTCATCTATTTCTCCATTCATTATGATGGTTATTACATGGTGACCGGCAGCATTGATACATACAGTAACAGATGTTGCATAGCATTTTAGGAACTAACAGATGCATATGACTCACACAAACAGTGGCAGTCTGTAGCAGTAGTGTTATTCATTAAGGGCAGGATGTTCCTTCCCGTAGACAGATGCTAACTGCTTATAACAACTGTCCTTGAACAGAGAGACCACTTCAGTAGCACACATGGACCAGGGCTGTGACACCCCCCCCCAACAGACAGTCTCTCTAACCATTACTGCCACCTGTCCTTCTTCTCTAATAACGTTTGTGTATTTGTAAAGGAAAAATCCACCCCTTTCAACATAAAATTCATCATCTCCAGCAACATCATCATCTGTTTTGTAGTCAAAGAGACAGCAGAAGATAAATGTTTCAGGTGACATCATCCGAAAACACTGATGACATTATCTGATGTGCATGATCATGTGATTTTAAAGAACTATGAGCAGGCAAAGGTTGGACAAATGTGTTTTAGAGCCCTTGTTATCCTATGTAGGCTAAGTGAGGTCTTGCTGTACTGTATAAAGCTTCTAGAGGTAGTACATCTGTGTTGTGTCACTAAGGAGCAGAGGAAACCATCCGCATGTGCTCTGCTGCTGCATCCATCCAGTTCCTTCCCTTACATGCCATTGATTCCTGGCAGCATGGTGGACCTAGCCCAGCCCTGCGCCTCAGCCCTAAAATAACAGTTTATTTAGCTCACTCAACAGCTACTCCTCACCCCCTGGCATTGACACGACACCAACACGTTTATCAGAAGTGTATCTGTGTCTATTCTTTTTCAGATATCATTTTTAACACATTCTCTATCCTGGCTCTTTGTCCCCACTGGTCATGTAGCATAAATTCACTTCCATGTGTGCTCCTCTGAAAAGCAGTATTAGAGATTCAGTACACCTGAACCAGCCATACCAAGCAGTGAGAAAGGAATTTGCTTTCCATGCAGGCTTTGGCCAGTAGCATCAGAAAAGCATGGAGAGAAGTAGAAGGATAGGGTTAGGAGAGAGGGCTCTCTGTCTGCCTTACACAGCAATCCCTGACTGACTGACTGACTGACTGATTGACTGACTGCTTTACATGCTCTGGTCAACATCTGCTGCTGTCACGGATAGATCACAAGCCACAGGGGGAGAGGTTCTGATTGGAGGGTGTGGGTAGGGGCGGAGAGGATGAGACAGGATGAGACAGAAAGTGAAATACCCAGTCTGCCCTCTCCCAAAGTCCTAAACATAATGGGCAATCAGACAAAGCCAAGGGGTTAGGTTAGATAGTAGTAGTAGTAGAAGCTTAGTCTTGGTGAAATAGCAAACACATTGGTTGCCTTGGTGAGGATGGATGGCAAGGCATTCCTGTTTCGGTTTCATTTCTAAATATAAGGGTAACCGATATACAGTGGGGGAAAAAAGTATTTAGTCAGCCACCAATTGTGCAAGTTCTCCCACTTAAAAAGATGAGAGAGGCCTGTAATTTTCATCATAGGTACACGTCAACTATGACAGACAAAATGAGAAAATTTTTTCCAGAAAATCACATTGAAGGATTTTTAATGAATTTATTTGCAAATGATGGTGGAAAATAAGTATTTGGTCAATAACAAAAGTTTCTCAATACTTTGTTATATACCCTTTGTTGGCAATGACACAGGTCAAACGTTTTCTGTAAGTCTTCACAAGGTTTTCACACACTGTTGCTGGTATTTTGGCCCATTCCTCCATGCAGATCTCCTCTAGAGCAGTGATGTTTTGGGGCTGTCGCTGGGCAACACAGACTTTCAACTCCCTCCAAAGATTTTCTATGGGGTTGAGATCTGGAGACTGGCTAGGCCACTCCAGGACCTTGAAATGCTTCTTACGAAGCCACTCCTTTGTTGCCCGGGCGGTGTGTTTGGGATCATTGTCATGCTGAAAGACCCAGCCACGTTTCATCTTCAATGCCCTTGCTGATGGAAGGAGGTTTTCACTCAAAATCTCACGATACATGGCCCCATTCATTCTTTCCTTTACACGGATCAGTCGTCCTGGTCCCTTTGCAGAAAAAACAGCCCCAAAGCATGATGTTTCCACCCCCATGCTTCATAGTAGGTATGGTGTTCTTTGGATGCAACTCAGCATTCTTTGTCCTTCAAACACGACGAGTTGAGTTTTTACCAAAAAGTTATATTTTGGTTTCATATGACATTCTCCCAATCCTCTTCTGGATCATCCAAATGCACTCTAGCAAACTTCAGACGGGCCTGGACATGTACTGTCTTAAGCAGGGGACACGTCTAGCACTGCAGGATTTGAGTCCCTGGCGGCGTAGTGTGTTACTGATGGTAGGCTTTGTTACTTTGGTCCCAGCTCTCTGCAGGTCATTCACTAGGTCCCCCCGTGTGGTTCTGGGATTTTGCTCACCGTTCTTGTGATCATTTTGACCCCACGGGGTGAGATCTTGCGTGGAACCCCAGATCGAGGGAGATTATCAGTGGTCTTGTATGTCTTCCATTTCCTAATAATTGCTCCCACAGTTGATTTCTTCAAACCAAGATGCTTACCTATTGCAGATTCAGTCTTCCCAGCCTGGTGCAGGTCTACTATTTTGTTTCTGGTGTCCTTTGACAGCTCTTTGGTCTTGGCCATAGTGGAGTTTGGAGTGTGACTGTTTGAGGTTGTGGACAGGTGTCTTTTATACTGATAACAAGTTCAAACAGGTGCCATTAATACAGGTAACGAGTGGAGGACAGAGGAGCCTCTTAAAGAAGAAGTTACAGGTCTGTGAGAGCTAGAAATCTTGCTTGTTTGTAGGTGACCAAATACTTATTTTCCACCATAATTTGCTAATAAATTCATTAAAAATCCTACAATGTGATTTTCTGGATTTTCTTTCCTCAATTTGTCTGTCATAGTTGACGTGCACCTATGATGAAAATTACAGGCCTCTCTCGTCTTTTTAAGTGGGAGAACTTGCACAATTGGTGGCTGACTAAATACTTTTTTTCCCCACTGTATAAAGGAGGTCAATAAAATAGGTTATGTTAGGGATGTGGTATGGTTATTATTGTTGTCTGAGCTTTGATGTGTGAAGGGGGATGTCCTTGATTCAACTTAGTAATTGGGTTAGGGTGTATTGTGTGTTGTAATGTGTTGTGTTGTGTTGTAATGTGTTGTGTTGTGTTGTAATGTGTTGTGTTGTGTTGTAATGTGTTGTGTTGTAATGGGTTGTGTTGTGTTGTAATGTGTGGTGTTGTAATGGGTTGTGTTGTAATGGGTTGTAATGTGTTGTGTTATGTTGTAATGTGTTGTGCTGTGTTGTAATGGGTTGTGTTGTGTTGTGTTGTAATGTGCTGTGTTGAGTTGTAATGTGTTGTAATGTAGTGTGTTGTGTTGTAATGAGTTGTGTTGTGTTGTAATGTGTTGTAATGTGAAGTGTTGTAATGTGTTGTGTTGTAATGTGTTGTGTTGAGTTGTAATGTGTTGTGTTGTGTTGTAATGTGCTGTGTTGAGTTGTGTTGTAATGTGTTGTGTTGTGTTGTAATGTGTAGTGTTGTAATGTATTGTGTTGTAATGTGTTGTGTTATAATGTGCTGTGTTGAGTTGTAATGTGTTGCAATGTGGTGTGTTGTAATGTGTGGTGTTGTGTTGTAATGTGCTGTGTTGAGTTGTAATGTGTTGCAATGTGGTGTGTTGTAATGTGTTGTGTTGTGTTGTGTTGTAATGTCTTGTGTTGTAATGTGTGGTGTTGTAATGTGTTGCGTTGTAATGTGTTGTAATGTGTTGTGTTATGTTGTAATGTGTTGTGTTGTAATGTGTTGTGTTGTGTTGTAATGTGTTGTGTTGTGTTGCAATGTGCTGTGCTGTGTTGAGTTGTAATGTGTTGTGTTGTGTTGTAATGTGTTGTGTTGTGTTGTAATGTGTTGTGTTGTAATGTGAAGTGTTGTAATGTGTTGTAATGTGTTGTGTTGTAATGTGTTGTAATGTGTTGTATTGTAATGTGTTATAATGTGATGTGTTGTAATGTGTTGTGTTGTAATGTGTTGTGTTGAGTTGTAATGTGTTGTGTTGTGTTGTAATGTGCTGTATATAAAGGAGGTCAAAAAAATAGGTTATGTTAGGGATGTGGTATGGTTATTATTGTTGTCTGAGCTTTGATGTGTGAAGGGGGATGTCCTTGATTCAACTTAGTATTAGGGTTAGGGTGTATTGTGTGTTGTAATGTGTTGTGTTGTGTTGTAATGTGTTGTGTTGTAATGTGTTGTGTTGTGTTGTAATGTGTTGTGTTGAAATGTGTGGTGTTGTAATGTGTTGTGTTGTAATGGGTTGTAATGTGTTGTGTTATGTTGTAATGTGTTGTGTTGTGTTGTAATGTGCTGTGTTGAGTTGTAATGTGTTGTAATGTGTTGTGTTGTGTTGTGTTGTAATGTGTTGTAATGTGAAGTGTTGTAATGTGTTGTGTTGTAATGTGTTGTAATGTGTTGTGTTGTAATGTGTTGTATTGTAATGTTTTGTAATGTGTTATAATGTGATGTGTTGTAATGTGTTGTGTTGAGTTGTAATGTGTTGTGTTGTAATGTGTTGTGTTGTAATGTCTTGTGTTGTAATGTGTTGTGTTATAATGTGTTGTGTTGTAATGTGCTGTGTTGAGTTGTAATGTGTTGCAATGTGTTGTGTTGTGTTGTAATGTGTTGTGTTGTAATGTGAAGTGTTGTAATGTGGTGTAATGTGTTGTGTTGTAATGTGTTGTAATGTGTTGTGTTGTAATGTGTTGTATTGTAATGTTTTGTAATGTGTTATAATGTGATGTGTTGTGTTGTAATGTGTTGTGTTGAGTTGTAATCTGTTGTGTTGTGTTGTAATGTGCTGTGTTGAGTTGTGTTGTAATGTTTTGTGTTGTAATGTATTGTGTTGTGTTGTAATGTGTAGTGTTGCAATGTCTTGTGTTGTAATGTGTTGTGTTATAATGTGTTGTGTTGTAATGTGTTGTGTTGTAATGTAATGTGGTTTAATGTGTTGTGTCGTGTTGTAATGTGTTGTAATGTGTTGTAATGTGTTGTATTGTGTTGAAATGTGTTGTGTTGAGTTGTAATGTGTTGTATTGTGTTGTAATGTGTTGTGTTGTAATGTGTTGTGTTGTGTTGTAATGTGTAGTGTTGTAATGTCTTGTGTTGTAATGTGTTGTAATGTGTTGTGTTGTGTTGCAATGTGTTGTAATGTGTTGTGTTGTAATGGGTTGTAATGTGTTGTGTTATGTTGTAATGTGTTGTGTTGTGTTGCAATGTGTTGTGTTGTGTTGTGTTGTAATGTGCTGTGTTGAGTTGTAATGTGTTGTAATGTGTTGTGTTGTGTTGTAATGTGTTGTGTTGTAATGTGTTGTGTTGTAATGTGTTGTAATGTGAAGTGTTGTAATGTGTTGTGTTGTAATGTGTTGTATTGTAATGTTTTGTAATGTGTTATAATGTGATGTGTTGTAATGTGTTGTGTTGTAATGTGTTGTGTTGTAATGTGTTGTGTTGAGTTGTAATGTGTTGTGTTGTGTTGTGTTGTAATGTGCTGTGTTGAGTTGTGTTGTGTTGTAATGTGTTGTGTTGTAATGTGTAGTGTTGTAATGTCTTGTGTTGTAATGTGTTGTGTTATAATGTGTTGTGTTGTAATGTGCTGTGTTGAGTTGTAATGTGTTGTAATGTGTTGTGTTGTGTTGTAATGTGTTGTGTTGTAATGTGAAGTGTTGTAATGTGTTGTAATGTGTTGTGTTGTAATGTGTTGTAATGTGTTGTGTTGTAATGTGTTATATTGTAATGTTTTGTAATGTGTTATAATGTGATGTGTTGTAATGTGTTGTGTTGTGTTGTAATGTGTTGTGTTGAGTTGTAATTTGTTGTGTTGTGTTGTAATGTGCTGTGTTGAGTTGTGTTGTAATGTGTTGTGTTGTAATGTATTGTGTTGTGTTGTAATGTGTAGTGTTGCAATGTCTTGTGTTGTAATGTGTTGTGTTATAATGTGTTGTGTTGTAATGTGTTGTGTTGTAATGTAATGTGGTGTAATGTGTTGTGTCGTGTTGTAATGTGTTGTAATGTGTTGTAATGTGTTGTAATGTGTTGTATTGTGTTGAAATGTGTTGTGTTGAGTTGTAATGTGTTGTATTGTGTTGTAATGTGTTGTGTTGTGGTTGTAATGTGTAGTGTTGTAATGTCTTGTGTTGTAATGTGTTGTAATGTGTTGTGTTGTGTTGCAATGTGTTGTAATGTGTTGTGTTGTAATGTGTTGTAATGTCAATGATGCCATACAGCCAAAACAACAGTATATATTGCTAGGGGCCTCCTGTAGCTCAGTTGGTAGAGCATGGTGCTTACAACACCAGGGTTGTGGGTTCGATTCCCACAGGGGGCCAGTATGAAAAATGTATGCACTCATTAAACTGTAAGTTGCTCTCGATAAGAGCGTCTGCTAAATGAGTGTGTTGTGTTGTGTTGTGTGTCTTTGGCTGTACTCACCTGGCTGAGCTAAAGAAGCCTGTCGTAGAGGGGTAGTAGGGGGCCTGACCGGGGTATCTCCAGCAGCACCAGCCCCCCTCCTCTCCTCAGCTGACCTGCTGGCAGCATTGAGCTGGGATCGTCCTGCCTGGGAGACAGGTCTGATGGGCTGCCGCAGGGGGGATGCAGGAGGGGTGGAGAGGGAGGGCGAGGGAGGAGAGAGAGGGGGACCAGGACGAGAAGGGGAGGAAGATGAGACCGGAGAGGTCGGGACGGATGGGGTGGACTTAGGCAGGGTCACGGTGGGTCTAGTGCCTGGGGTAGATTTAGGGGTAGCTGGGGAAGGGGGGGAGGTGCCAGGGGGTGATGGTTCCATGTCTGACAGACAGAAGAGGATAACATAGTTAAAACTCTGCCTGGTGTAAATAACGTTTAACTTTTATAGATGGAGCTTTACAGAATCATTCATGCATGAGGGGCGTGTCAGCTGGAAGCACCGGTCTGTTGACACAGCTGCACCAGAGTGAGGCCAGGGGAGAGGAGAGAGAGTGGCTGCTTTGTCAGTGTGAGGAGGACCCTGGTGCAGTGACACAACAGCTGCATTACACACTCAGCACTTCTGCTCCAATGATGCAACTCTCACTGTCTAAGGAAGCCCATAGCTTCCCTTCAGGACAAAGTGTTAAGATGTGTTAAGATTCTGTCAACGACAATGGAACCTTAAATATGACCGTAAGATGGCAGTTCTGATTATGGTACAGCCAGTGGTGGAAAAATTACCCAACTGTCATATTTGAGTAAAAGTAAAAATACCTTAATAGAAAATGACTCAAGTAAAAGTGAAAGTCACTTAAGTAAAAGTCTAAAAGTATTTGTTTTTAAATATACTTAAGTGTCAAAAGTAAAAGTATAAATCATTTCACAATCCTTAAATTAAGCACACCAGAAGGCACAATTTTTTTACATTTACTTTTTTACTGATAGCCAGCGGCACACTCCAACACTCGGACATCATTTACAAACAAATAATTTGTGTTTAGTGAGTCTGCCAGATCAGAGGCAGTAGAGATGACCAGGGATGTTCTCTTGATAAGTGCGTGAATTGGACCATTTTCATGTCCTGCTAAGCATTCCAAATGTAACGAGTACTTTTGGGTGTCAGGGAAAATGTATGGAGTATAAAGCAGGGACGGCCTGTTCAATAGGGCGATATGGGCGACGCACTGCCAAACGGGAAAAGGAAGGGATTTTTTTTCTAATCAATTATATCACGGCAACAGTAGTTATCAGTGTTGTAATCTATACGTCTGATCTGCCACAGTGCCACACTGCCACTAAATGTCGAATCAGGCTAAAGTCGTGCTTCAAATGGCTCCACCCCCTTTTTGGGGCGATTTCAGTCAGATTGAAAATCGCCCAGAACTTCTGTCATAGACTCCCATGTAAAATCTATTTTTTTCAAATTTCAGAGCCTTCAATACAATCTCAATGGGTGTCTGTGGGCTTGCACTTACGCGCTTCGTCACATGAACGTAACTAAGAAAAGAGAGGGTAGCAGCGTCAATCAATTCACTACTACTATCAACATGGCTAGGCTTCAGTGCAACTCGATTGTGTCTTTGAAAGAATTTCCTTTTTGTCGGCGAACAAATGAAGATAAATTGGCAACGAAACAATTAGGACCTCCCAGACCAAATTTAATAATTCAACAGGTTTCTACTAAAGGGGGAAGTCCTACACCCGAGGATTTTCCAAAAAATGGTACGAACGAAAAAAATAACATTGCCACTCAACTGGATGAGGGATACAGGCTAGCTGTCCGCCGCCACAACGATGAGGTTAGTGTTGATAATCACAAGTTTACTGGAGAACTGAGACCAAGTAGAGACTTTGGACAGGGTGGATATGGTTATATTGCGATATTGTCAATACAGTATATCGTAAAAGTATCACTATGTAACTCGATTTCTTTCACCCCAATCCCTCAAATTAACGGTAAATAACTGAATTGTTTGCCCCACATTTAGCTAAGATGATTAGCTAGCCAGCTAAAATGTTTTATTTAGTTAGCAGTCGCATCTACAATAGTTTACTGTCAATAACATGTCTCCAAAAATGACGTGGTGTCTCCAATTGTGTTTACATTTTACAATTGCGATGCGCATCCATGAGTATCCACTTTCTGTAGCTCAGCTGGTAGAGCACGGCGCTTGTAACGCCAAGGTAGTGGGTTCGATCCCCGGGACCACCCATACACAAAAATGTATGCACGCATGACTGTAAGTCGCTTTGGATAAAAGCGTCTGCTAAATGGCTTATTATTATTATTATTATTATTCCAGCCTTGTGTAGGTCTCCAATCTTGTCCCTGACATCCTTGGAGAGCTCTTTGGTCTTGGCCATGGTGGAGAGTTTGGAATCTGATTGATTGATTGCTTCTGTGGACAGGTGTCTTTTATACAGGTAACAAGCTGAGATTAGGAGCACTCCCTGAGATCAGTCAATAAATGATTCTGGTATTGACTTATATGCTGCCCCTGTCTTCATGTTGTTGCTGGACATATCTTTTTAAAAAATGTGTGTAGGTCACCTAAATCATCAGAAAAATTGCCCCTCCTGAGAATTTTTTCAGGAGCCGCCACTGGTATAAAGTACATTATTTTCTTTAGGAATGTAGGGGGAATAAAAGTAAAAATTGTCAAAAATGTAAATATTAAAGTAAAGTACAGATACACCCCAAAACTACTTATGTATTTTTAATTAAGTACTTTACACCACTGGGTATAGCATGTCCAAAACAAACATGTCAGCGTTATTCTCTCACCTTTGCAGTCAAAGACTCAATCCGTATTTCGTCTAGTCGATAAGAATCTACTAAATCCGTGTTTCGTCTAGTCGATAAGAATCTGTTAGAAGTGTCCAGTTTAAATTGTTCAGGGCCTCGTCAACCCTTTCACTTTTGACGCCTCCCGTGCCACAAGCGCATCTGTTATCACACACCACTTACAGCGATGAGGAGAGAACTCCTTCAGCTCCTACAGACATAATAAACGCCCACTTTCTACTCCGCCTATAATGATTGGACATTGTCAGTGACTCCTTCGTTTTCTCTTAATTTCATTGGCTACAGATACAGAATGTCGAAACCATTTCCCGAGCTTTCTCTTTCAGGCATCACCAGTAGATCATCGAAATGCCTCTCGTTCAGAGAATACATTGATTGGCTGACGACATTTTTACATATTTTCATGGTTTGATATGCCATAGCCTACATGCATCGATAAGCACTATACCTCATACGTTCAGTTACGCTTAAAATTGGGAATGTGAACGCTTCAGTCACACCATGTCATAAACATTTACATTGTAAATGAATATCCAGAGCCTCTCTCTTTCTATGTAAACGTTCAACTCAAGTTTGCATAGCTCCTACCTCCATGCTCGATTGCTCTTCCTGGTTACATCATTTTTTGTAGGTGACTCCTTGGTCGCAGGTCTTAGAGATTTCCAATAGCCCGCAATGAGCCTTGAGCTGCCGCTGAGCCCGGCGGCAATCACAGAGGTATCTCCTATCTCCCTCCAAGGGTTCGCTCTCGTCCGGGACAACACCACCTGTCACCTTCATCGATGGGGTACCTGTCACCTTGTCCGTCCAGAATGTGGACCGTCAGCAGATGTTGGTCGGGGATGCCAACCTTTTTTGGGGTCACCACTTGTGGATCCGCCACTGCAATAGGCTACATTTACGTTTTGAACACACCGACTGTGTTTTTGCGTTTTGGTACATCAGAAGTACATTCATTTCCACAGGAACGCTGCGTTTGCCTTGCAGCATTGCGTTGCAGAGGCAGTTGCAGTGCGTTCTGTGTGTTGCATACGTTGGATTTATCGAACGTATGCGTCAAACTGTATGCGTGAACGGGTTGACAGAAATGGTAGCAGAAGGTGAATGTTGAACTTTTGTTGCACACATATCTATATGATGCTGCATACTATTTTGCGCAATGACGCAGTCGGTGTGTTCAAAGGCTATACAACATTTTACATTTATGTCATTTAGCAGACGCTCTTATCCAGAGCGACTTACAGTTAGTGAGTGTATACATTATTTAAAAAAATGTTTCATACTGGCCCCCTGTGGGAATCGAACCCACAACCCTGGCGTTGCAAACACCATGCTCTACCAACTGAGCTACATCCCTGCCGGCCATTCCCATGGGTCTCCCGGTCGCGGCCGGCTACGACAGAGCCTGAATTCGAACCAGGATCTCTAGTGGCACAGCTAGCACTGCGATGCAGTGCCTTAAACCACTGCGCCTTCTCTGTCTGTTGTTACAGATATTGCAGTTGCACAAGGAGGAAGAAGTCCCTACATACTGCATTGTAGTGTTCAAATCGCTTTGAACACACCGACTGCGTCATTGCGTAAAATAGTGTGTAGCATCATCTAGATATGTGTGCAACAAAAGCCCAGAGGTGGAACCGACTGTCAAGAGGTGGAACCGTGCGGTACTTGCATGATCATTGAGAAGCGAATAGCAGTTAGTTGGGCCTGTGTGTGGTTAAAACGCAGATAGTTTTTATGGCCCAGTACAAAACTGGGGAGTTGTATTCTTTTTTCAGGAACTCTACTACTGTATTTCTGTATTCTCTCGCAGTACTGCTACGATATGGCAGCAACTATAAAGATTAGCCTACATCATCACATAAAACGCTGATTGTTTTTGCTTCAATGCAGTATGTAGGGACTGCGTCCTCCTTGTGCAACTGCAATATCCGTTACAACAGACAGAGAAGGTTGTGTAGCCTTTAATAAATATTTGTGGGAATGTTCGTTCAAATCGCCGCAGGGTTTTTTATTTCATCTGTTCAGAAATATGAGGCAGAGACATAGGCTACATCATCATGGTTCAGAAGAGGGTGAGTAAAGAGAGAAATGTAAAGGGAGGGGGAGTGTGCAGTAGCTACACTATATATACAAAAGTATGTGACACCCCTTCAAATTAGTGGATTCGGCTATATCAGCCACACCTGTTGCTGACAGATGTATAAAATAGAGCACACAGCCATGCAATCTCCACAGACAAACATTGGCAGTAGAATGGCCTTACTGAAGAGCTCAGTGACTTTCAACATGGCACCGTCATAGGATGCCACCTTTCCAACAAGTCAGTTCATCAAATTTCTTCCCTGCTAGAACTGCCCCGGTCAACTGTAAGTGCTGTTATTGTGAAGTGGAAATGTCTAGGAGCAACAATGGCTCAGCCTCAAAGTGGTAGGCCACACAAGCTCACAGAACGGGACTGCCAAGTGCTGAAGCGCGTAGCGAGTAGATATCGTCTGTCCTCGGTTGCAACACTCACTACCGAGTTCCAAACTGCCTCTGGAAGCAACGTCAGCACAATAACTGTTTGTCAGGAGCTTCATGAAATGGGTTTCCATGGCCGAGCAGCTGCACACAAGCCTAAGATCACCATGTGCAATGCCAAGTGTTGGCTGGAGTGGTGTAAAGCTCACCGCCATTGGACTCTGGAGCAGTGGAAATGCGTTCTCTGGAGTGATGAATCACGCTTCACCATCTGGCAGCCCGACGGACAAATCTGGGTTTGGCAGATGCCAGGAGAACGCTACCTGCCCCAATGTATAGTGACAACTGTAAAGTTTGGTGGAGGAGGAATAATGGTCTGGGGCTGTTTTTCATGGTTCGGGCTAGGCCCCTTAGTTCTAGTGAAGGGAAATGTTAATGCTACAGCATACAATTACATTCTAGACGATTCTGTGCATCCAACTTTGTGACAACGGTTTGGTTAAGGCCCTTTCCTGTTTCAGCATGACAATGCCCTGTGCACAAAGCGAGGTCCAGACAGAAATGGCCTGCACAGAGCCCTGACCTCAACCCCATCGAACACCTTTGGGATGAATTGGAACGCTGACTGCGAGCCAGGCCTAATCGCCCAACATCAGTGCCCGACCTCACTAATGCTCTTGTGGCTGAATGGAAGCAGGTCCCTGCAGCAATGTTCCAACATCTAGTGGAAAGCCATCCCAGAAGAGTGGAGGCTGTTATAGCAGCAAAGGGGGGACCAACTTCATATTAATGCCAATGATTTTGGAATGAGATGTTCGACGAGCAGGTGTCCACATACTTTTGGTAATGTAGTGTATGTAGTGTGTGTAAAATATCACATGCGCAGAATGTGATC
The DNA here is from genome assembly GCF_020615455.1 of Coregonus clupeaformis. NCBI lineage: Eukaryota > Metazoa > Chordata > Actinopteri > Salmoniformes > Salmonidae > Coregonus > Coregonus clupeaformis. The sequence goes on from NC_059193.1 coordinate 23,647,308, forward strand.
CGGATCCTTAGCTTTGAGAAAGAGGATCCTCCTTAGCTCTGGAGGGGCGGGCAGGGCGTGGACGAAAACTCTCTTCCCAAATCAATGCCAATAATTTAATGACTTGTTCAGTAATTAAAGTTGGAAATTCAAACATTGGAGATTGTAAAATAAATGTTCGATACAACAGCATACTTATCAGCTACCAATTGATTTTTTAATTTGTATTTATACAACTGTCCTGTATAGGTACCTGAACCTGCATGACATGAGCCGTCCTCGCGCTCTCTCCCAGCTTGGATAGAAAGTTGTTGTGCGTACAAACCAGTCTATTAATGCCAAATAATACAGTCAGTCCACCCTCAAAACACTAGCTCACTAGGGATAGTTTCATTATGCAGTGAAGCCTACTATGTATAGCTATATATCTGATTTATCTGCTATTTAGCTGCTATTTATACACGTTTTATAAAAATTACACATCAAATAGCCTATCAATTAGGAAAAAGTAGTCGGTTTGAAGATAAATTCAGCTACTATTTATTGTTGATATCAGCGGGTTTTGTCTGGCTAATAGCCTACACAAATGGCCTGCAATATTCAAGGTAAATTAAATCAAATTAAAATCAAATTTGAGAGACTCCCCTGGTCTTCTGAAGTACTCATTGCTGCTTCTCTCTCTGTCTGTGTCTCTTTTTCTCTTTGTCTCTTAGAAAAAAGTCTCAGTGTCTCTTTCTTTTCTATGTAGAGGCCTATATTAGCTATATATGCGACTGCGTTGCCTTACATTTTTTTGTTTTAAATGTTTTCAACACGGCCTTTAGGTCCAGGTTGCGGGCCCGACTATGAGAATTGCCAACCCAGACAGTCTTTCCTGAGACATTGTGCGTTATACTGTATGTCCATTGCGCTGGACACAATTTAAACTTAGCCTTGAATTAAGCATGCCAAGATATACCAGAGATAAGGGAATGTTGATATTGCAACCACAAAACTCAAACGCCGGTTCACCAGTATGAACGAAATCGCAAACCGCTTTTTTTTGTTCAAGCCCTCAACTTGTTGTCCGTTAATGATAATCTGTTTGCATCTGCGAATTTGTTTGCTGTCCAGTATCCAGACAACCTGTCCCCAGAGCTTCCTATACAGTTAATCTCTTTCCGTAACGTGTTGAGGCCGTCAATTAAGGAGAACAAGAGGCTCAATTAAAGATGTTGCAGAACTGCTGTATTTGAAACACCACTCCCTTCTGCCCAGTTTCCCTGATGTTAATACAGCAATCAAGCTGTTTTTACCATCCCTGTAACTGTCGCTTCTGCGGAGATATTTTTTTCTAAACTAAAACTCATAAAGAACTACCTAAGAAGCATTAGGTTCTCGGTCTGATATGCGCTTTTGAACACCACTCATTGCACTGGCGCCATCATAGACTTGTTCACTCTTTTCAATCAGTGACATTTTTTATTTTCCAAGGCCTGAGGCACCCTTTTAGTCACATTCCTGAAGTCCAAGAAACTAACACTTAGGTTCCTAGAACATATGGACATTAAAAATATTTATGGATGACTTTTTGGAGGTTTACTGTCAAAATTATTAATTATTTATTAAATTAAACAAATAGACATGGAAGACTGGTGGTGGGCCCCCAGAGCTCATGGGCTCCCTACCTTGTGGGGGGGCTGCTGGGGTGTCCGGTATGCCAGTGACACACACATGCACACCTGCATATACACATTAAACACACTCAAACTCTTTCATAGGGAGAGGAGATATGGAACAGAATGAGTTATTCTTATTGTGAAGCCCCTCTCTCTCTCCTGATCTCAGGTACGTTATTTTTGTGCACGAGCAGAAGCTGCAGCTGAGAGAGGAGCACCCGGACCTCCCCTTCACTGAGATAAGCCACATGCTGGGGCTGCAGTGGTCCCAACTGGGCCCCAACGACAAGCAGGTCTGACCCCTAACCTTTAACCCCTAACCCATATCACCCGCATGCTGGGGCTGCACACTGCAGTGGTCCCAACTTGGCCCGACGACAAGAAGGTCTGACTTCTGACCTCTAATCTCTGACACTCAACTTGAAATTCTAACCGAAACATCCTATAACATCCTATATTTCTTCCTGTAGAAGTACAACCATGAGGCAGAGAAGGACAAGCAGCGCTACATCACAGAGCTGACGGACTACCAGAACACTGAGGCATACAAAGACTTGTTCAGGAGGAAAGCCCTGAGCAGGGGACCAAAGCTTTGTGGTGTGTGTTCAATGTTGTTTGGGTGCAATGTTTGTGTAGTGTGTTGCATAGTGCCTAGACTCTAGGATGTAGTAGTTATGTAATTAGATGAGCTCTATGTTGATTGCTGTTGATGGTTTTTGTTGATGATTGTTATGTTTTGTTGTCGTCAGGACTCCAGGGAGTTGAAACTGAGATGGAGGAGGAGACCATGGCTCTGAATCCAATAGATGTGAGTAACTTAACTGCTCCTCTGTCGACACAAGCCATTCTGACCTTCACCTAGACCAGGGATGGGCAACTTTGAGGGGGGTGAGGGCCACAAAAAAACGGAACTCATCATAATATGCCATTTAGCAGACGCTTTTATCCAAAGCGACTTACAGTCATGCGTGCATACCTTTTTGTGTATGGGTGGTCCCGGGGATCGAACCCACTACCTTGGCGTTACAAGCGCCATGCTCTACCAGCTGAGCTACAGAGGACCATCATGTTTTGCCTCCCTCTTCTCTGTCTCTCTCTCTCTCTCTCTCTCTCTCTCTCTCTCTCTCTCTCTCTCTCTCTCTCTCTCTCTCTCTCTCTCTCTCTCTCTCCCCTCTCTCTCTCTCTCTCGCTCTCGCTCTCTCTCAGGGCTCTGATTGTAGTGATTTGTTGTGTCGTACCTGTAATCAGTACTTCAGCTCTCTGCACAACAAGAAAGAACACCTTCTGGGCAAAAAAACATCTGCAGGCCATCACAGGTCTGTGTCTGTCTGTGTGTGTGTGTACGGGCGTGCGGGCGTGTGTGTGTGCGTGTGAGGTACATATGAGATTACGTTCTATGTGCAAGTCTCTTTCGTATTTGTAAACTGATGCAATAGCAGTGTTTCACCATTAGGTGACTCAGAGGAGTTTGAGAAGGACAAAGGCAGCCAATAGCAGGCTCCAGAGATGGAGAGAGGCCCTGTGGAGGAGGAGGAGGGGGAAGATGATGAGGATGATGAAGAGGAGGCAGAGTTGGCTCGTACGTTGGGTCTGTCCTCGCTGGACTTCAGTGTGCTACAGGAGCTGCTGCTCAGACACATGAACCGTAAGAGCTACTGACCAGCACTGACCGTATTTATAACTCGGACACAGACCATCTCTCTCTCTCTCTCTCTCTCTCTCTCTCTCTCTCTCTCTCTCTCTCTCTCTCTCTCTCTCTCTCTCTCTCTCTCTCTCTCTCTCTCTCTCTCTCTCTCTCTCTCTCAGTGAGGGTCTTTGAGCTGCAGCACTTGGTGGTGTGTCTGGCCAAGGAGAGGGAGGATCAGCTGAGGTCGGTGCTCAACGACCTGCAGGTGGGGTTATGTTCAGGTCAAGCACCAGCTTTCCCACGACCCCATCTTAACCTCAGCACTCAAACAATGCTGAATTAAAGTGTTTACTGTGCACTGTGTCCCATCATGGAAGCCTTATGCCCAACACACAGTGTTCTCTCTCTTTCTCACCCTCTCTCTCTCTCTCTCTCTCTCTCTCTCTCTCTCTCTCTCTCTCTCTCTCTCTCTCTCTCTCTCTCTCTCTCTCTCTCTCTCTCTCTCTCTCTCTCTCTCTCTCTCTCTCTCTCTCTCTGTCTCTCTCCATCTGTAGGAGTGCAAGGAGTGTCTGGAGTCTGAGATGCAGGTTCTCAAGGCTTCCAGGGAGAGCCTGGACTGTCAGCTCCACACCCTCACAATGCAACCACTGCTGTTCCACACAGACAGAGGTGACAGAGAGATGGAGAGAGGAAGGAGAGCGAGAGAGGATTATGTGTATATTTAAAGAGAGAGGGGAAAGGGATGATAACGGGAGAGATGAGTGACAGAGAGGGGGAGAGAAAAATGAGTGTGAATGAGAGATGGAAAATGAGTGTGAGAAAGAGAGGGAATGAGAGGGAAGTGAGAGATGGAGGGAAAGAAAAAGAGAGAGATGGGAGTGGGAGAGAGCGAGACAGGAAAGAGGGGGGATTCATTTCTTAACAGCAGTTCCATTGAAGCAGTTTTATAAATTAAACCTGATTAGTAGATTACTACATCCAGTTGGAGGGGATGAGGGTGTTTACTGCTCGGGCACTTTCCATTCACACTCTGTGACACAAACAAACACACACACATACTTTCTGTTTAGTACCAATGCTCTTGCGTGTCTGAATGCACACATAAACCCACACACTCACTCACACACACACGTTTGGTATTCAAAATCCGATTTTTCCTAACCCTTAAACCTAACCCTAACATTAATCCTAACCCAAACCTTAACTCATAATCCTAAACCTAACCCTAATTCTAACCGTTACCCTAAAATAGCCTTTGTCCTCATGGGAACTTGGGAAATGTTCCCACGTGGGAGAATTGTCCTTGTTTTACTATCCTTTTGGGGATTTCCGGTACCCACAAGGATAGTAATATAAGCCCACACACACAATCATACAAACACAAACACGCAACACATGTTCCCATGTATTGGGTAATAAGCTCAAACCGGAGGTTTGGAATAATTTGCTTGCTATGAGTCCAATCCCTTTCATTGTGCTAATCTCCATCAGGGTGTTAGGTCTACACCTAGCCAAGCCAGGGAGGGTTACAGTTGGGGAACAGCAGGGCTGGAGTTGGAATCAGTTAGTTAGTGGACCATGGTAGAGATCACAGTAGTGTTTTGTTCCAGACAATAGACTCTCTTACCCTCCTATCAGCTCTATCATCCTTTCCTTGTCCCTGTCAGGTGGTGACTGGTTTAAAATGATAGTACAGGATCCAGCCTCATGTTAGGTATTCACTGTATTGATGTCACCTATTGTACAGTTCATTCAGATCAGGGATCAGGAAGGAATGGAGAATAAGAAAAAGATAGATGTAGACTATGGTAACAGAAATATGATTTTTATTCAATAGAAAGAGTTACAGTATTTACAGAACTGACCTAGCCCTGTCTCTAGGTAACAGGCTTCTGCAGAAACAGGTTCCGCCCATTGTTGCCCTGACTAAGTGATGAGCAGAGCCGCACAGGAAGAAGGGAACCTCAGGTAACCATAGCAACCAGCCAGGGGTTGTGTGAGAACGGACAGTGACTGCAACATAATGAAGTGCCCCTAGTATCCACAACCCACCCTTTGAAGTTCCCTTTGTAGGGAAGTTGTAGTTTTTCAGAATGGAACCAAGCCTGAGTACCACAGCAGCCATATTGACAGTAGTGGTAACTTGTGACTGAGATGCTGCTGTAATAATGATGATGGATAGGATTTACATGGTGTTTTTCCAAGAGCTCAAAGAGATTTACATTGTAACAGGAAACCTAGCTCAGCCAGTGTGCTAATGTGTGATGTAGCTCGCTGCTAGATCGCAGGAGGGGCGGGCAACTTCCCTTCTACATATTGATCCTCTTCTATTCGTAGGCTCTGGGAGATGTGAAGATGAGGAGGATGATGAAGATGAAGCCCGGGAGACAGAAGGGGCCGTCGGTTGGCAGCTTTACACGTCTGTTTTTGTTCTGTTTGGGGATTTGAGTGTTCCTTTGGTTTTGGGGCGGTTTTATTTGTTTCGAGCGATGAGTCAGTTCTCGCAGCTTTCAGTCTTTTGTAAACTGTTGCTATGCTAATACAGTATGAGTGTGCGCGCAGTAGAATGTTGCTTAGTTAGCAGCTTTGGTATTGGACACGGCACTACAACACCGGAGCAGTGTGTATGTATAGTCTATGTAGCAGCATGTACAGGCTTTGTTAAATGTTTTCTTAACATTGTAATGAACACACTAGAATGTATGTTTACTTTCCAACCACTGAAGCAAATATATACATTCCATTTCCTATCCTGAGCCCACGTGTTGTTCCCTGCACTGGCCACACAGCAGCTTTTGATCTAGATATTGTAATTCTGTGTTATAACGCTGGGTGAGGAAGGTATAAAGGGCAGTTTCTAAAGTAAAGCACAGTACTGAAATGCATAATGGAACAGTTCTGTTTCCATGGTTCTGTTCTCATTCACTGTAAACAGACAGATCTGTTTACATTCTGTTAGGTCTTTGAATGGACAGGAACATTCTGTTAGGTCTTTGAATGTACAGGAACAATCCGTTAGGTCTTTGAATGGACAGGAACATTCCGTTAGGTCTTTGAATGGAAAGGAACACAATCAATTAATGGTACTCCAAGCTCTTTCTCTACCAACATGTACTCTGTACAGTCTGTGGTCTGCTCTGTGTGTGCTTTTGGCTGTTGTTTTGGGTAATGATGTGGAACACCAGAATCAAACCCATGTACTCTACCTATTAGAGTGTAAGTCATGCTCATCACAAGTTCTCATTTAAACTGCGACCTGGCCAAGATAAAGCAAAGCAGTGCGATAAAAAACAACAACAACACAGAGTTACACATGAGATAAACAAAACATACAGTCAATAACACAATAGAAGATCTATATACAGTGTGTGCAAATGTAGTAAGTTATGGAGGTAAGGCAATAAATAGGCCATAGTGCAAAATAATTACAATTTAGAATTAACACTGGAGTGATAGATGTGCAGAAGATGATGTGCAAATAGAGATACTGGGGTGCAAATGAGCAAAATAAATAACAATATGGGGATGAGGTAGTTGGGTGGGCTAATTACAGATGGGCTGTGTACAGGTGCAGTGATCGGTAAGCTGCTCTGACAACTGATGCTTACAGTTAGTGAGGGAGATAAGAGTCTCCAGCTTCAGAGATTTTTGCAGTTCGTTCCAGTCATTGGCAGCAGAGAACTGGAAGGAATGGCGGCCAAACGAGGTGTTGGCTTTGGGGATCACCAGTAAGCTATACCTGCTGGAGCGCAGACTACGGGTGGGTGTTGCTATGGTGACCAATGAGCTAAGATAAGGCAGGGATTTGCCTAGCAGAGATTTATAGATGACCTGGAGCCAGTGGGTTTGGCGACGAATATGTAGGGAGGGCCAGCCAACGAGAGCGTACAGGTCACAATGGTGGGTAGTATATGGGGCTTTGGTGACAAAACAGATGGCACTGTGATAGACTACATCCAATTTGCTGAGTAGTGTGTTGGAGGCTATTTTGTAAATGACATCGCTGAAGTCAAGGATCGGTAGGATAGTCAGTTTTACGAGGGCATATTTGGCAGCATGAGTGAAGGAGGCTTTGTTGCGAAATAGGAAGCCAATTCTAGATTTAACTTTGGATTGGAGATGCTTAATGTTAGTCTGGAAGGAGAGTTTATGGTCTAACCAGACACCTAGGTATTTGTAGTTGTCCACATATTCTAAGTCAGACCCGCCGAGAGTAATGATTCTAATCGGGCGGGAGGGTGCAAGCAGCGTACGATTGAAGAGCATGCATTTAGTTTTACTAGCGTTTAAGAGCAGTTGGAGGCTACGGAAGGAGTGTTGTATGGCATTGAAGCTTGTTTGGAGGTTTGTTAACACAGTGTCCAATGAAGGGCCAGATGTATACAAAATGGTGTCGTCTGCGTAGAGGTGGATCTGAGAGTCACCAGCAGCAAGAGTGACATCATTGATATACACAGAGAATAGAGTCGGCCCGAGAATTGAACCCTGTGGCACCCCCATAGAGACTGCCAGTGGTCCAGACAACAGGCCCTCAGATTTGACACATTGAACTCTATCTGAGAAGTAGTTGGTGAACCAGGCGAGGCAGTCATTTGAGAAACCAAGGCTATTTAGTCTGCCAATAAGAATGCGGTGATTGACAGAGTCGAAAGCCTTGGCCAGGTCGATGAAGACGGCTGCACAGTACTGTCTTTTATCGATCGCGGTTATAATATCGTTTAGGACCTTGAGCGTGGCTGAGGTGCACCCATGACCAGCTCGGAAACCAGATTGCATAGCGGAGAAGGTACGGTGGGATTCGAAATGGTCGGTGATCTGTTTGTTAACTTGGCTTTCAAATACTTTCGAAAGGAAGGGCAGGATGGATATAGGTCTGTAACAGTTTGGATCTAGAGTGTCACCCCCTTTGAAGAGGGGGATGACCGCGGCAGCTTTCCAATCTCTGGGGATCTCAGATGATACGAAAGAGAGGTTGAACAGGCTAGTAATAGGGCGGCAGGTAGCTTAGTGGGTAAGAGCGTTGTGCCAGTAACCGAAAGGTTGCTGGTTCTAATCCCCGAGCCGACTAGGTGAAAAATCTGTCGATGTGCCCTTAAGCAAGGCACTTAACCCTAATTGCTGATGTAAGTTGCTCTGGATAAGAGCGTCTGCTAAATGACTAAAATGTGTTGCTACAAATTTGGCGGCTACTTTTAGAAAGAAAGGGTCCAGATTGTCTAGCCCAGATGATTTGTAGGCGTCCAGATTTTGCAGCTCTTTCAGAACATCAGATATCTGAATTTTGGTGAAGGAGAAGCGGGGGGCATGGGCAAGTTGCAGTGGAGGGTGCAGCGCTGGTGGCCGGGGTAGGGGTTGCCAGGTGGAAAGCATGGCCAGCCGTAGCAAAATGCTTATTGAAATTCTCGATTATCATAGATTTATCGGTGGTGACAGTGTTTCCTAGCCTCAGTGCATTGGGCAGCTGGGAGGAGGTGCTCTTATTCTCCATGGACTTTACAGTGTCCCAAAACTTTTTGGAGTTAGTGTTACAGGATGCAAATTTCTGTTTGAAAAAGCTAGCCTTTGCTTTCCTAACTGATTGTGTATATTGGTTCCTGACTTCCCTGAAAAGTTGCATATCGCGGGGCTGTTCGATGCTAATGCAGTACGCCACAGGATGTTTTTGTGCTGGTCAAGGTCAGTCAAGTCTGGGGCGAACCACGGGCTATATCTGTTCTAAGTTCTGAATTTTTTGAATGGGGCATGCTTATTTAAGATGGAGAGGAAAGCACTTTTAAAGAACAACCAGGCATCCTCTACTGACAGAATGAGGTTTATCTCCATCCAGGATACCCAGGCCAGGTCAATTAGAAAGGCCTGCTCGCTGAAGTGTTTTAGGGAGCGTTTGACAGTGATGAGGGGTGGCCGTTTGACCGCGGACCAATTACGGACGCAGGCAATGAGGCAGTGATCGCTGAGGTCCTGGTTGAAGACAGCGGAGGTGTATTTAGAGGGTAAATTAGTCAGGATGATATCTATGAGAGTGCCCATGTTTACGGATTTAGGGTTGTACCTGGTAGGTTCCTTGATAATTTGTGTGAGATTGAGGGCATCTAGTTTAGATTGTAGGACGGCCGGGGTGTTAAGCATATCCCAGTTTAGGTTACCAAGCAGTACGAACTCTGAGGATAGATGGGGGGCAATCAATTCACATATGGTGTCCAGGGCACAGCTGGGGGCTGAGGGGGGTCTGTAGCAAGCAGCAACAGTGTGAGACTTATTTCTGGAAAGGTGGATTTTTAGAAGTAGAAGCTCAAACTGTTTGGGCACAGACCTGGATAGTATGATAGATCTCTGCAGGTATCACTACAGTAGATTGCAACTCCGCCCCCTTTGGCAGTTCTATCTAGATGGAAAATGTTGTAGTTGGGGATGGAAATTTCAAAGTTTTTGGTGGCCTTCCTAAGCCAGGATTCAGACACTGCTAGAACATCAGGGTTGGCGGAGTGTGCTAATGCAGTGAATAAGTCAAATTTAGGGAGGAGGCTTCTGATGTTAACATGCAAGAAACCAAGGCTTTTACGGTTACAGAAGTCAACAAATGATAGCGCCTGGGGAGTAGGAGTGATACTGGGGCTACAGGGCCTGGGTTAACCTCTACATCACCAGAGGAACAGAGGAGGAGTAGAATAAGGATACGGCTAAAGGATTTAAGAACTGGTCTTCTAGTGCGTTGGGTACAGAGAATAAAAGGGGCCGATTTCCGGGCGTTGTAGAATAGCTTCAGGGCATTATGTACAGACAAGGATATGGAAGGATATGAGTACAGTGGAGGTAAACCTAAGCGTTGGGTAACGATGAAAGAGATAGCATCACTGGAGGCACCGATTGAGCAGGTTTCCGCGTGTATGGGGGGTGGGACAAAGGAGCTATCTGAGGCAGGTTGAGCGGGACTGGGGGCTCTACAGTGAAATTGTATAATAAGAACTAACCGAAACAGCAATAGGCAAGGCATATTGACATGGGAGAGAGGCATAAAATAATCACAGGTGTTATTCGAGAGAGCTAAGACAACAACTGGTAATGGCAACGAAAGTTTGGGCTGAGGCTAAACAGATAAACAGGACAGATAAACAGGATGGGGTACCATGTAAAGGAACAGTCCAGCAGGCATCAGCTGTTTAGCTGAGTGATCATAAGGTCCAGTGAATAGCAAAAGGAGAGTCTGGGAGCAGTTCGATGGCTGCTATTGCACAGGGTAGCAGGAGGCACGGCTGTTGATTGCGTGTGCTAGCGGGCCGGGGCTAGCAGATGGATCTTCGTGGTCGTCGCAACAGGAAGCATATTGAAACCACATCAGACGATGACGTCGGCAGACCAGTCGTGATGGATCAGTGGGATCCGTGTCGACACTAGGAGGTCCCGTCCGGTTGACAGAGAGGTAGATAGCCGGGAGATGGGCCTGGCTCGAGGCTAGCTCAAGGCTAACTGGTGCTTGTTTCGGGGCAGTGGTGATTAGCCAACAACAACATCCATTCAGTTGCAGCTAGCTAGTTGCGATGATCCGGTGTTAAAGGTCCAGTGATTCAGGCAGAAAATCCGATATGTTCTGGGTCGATAGCGGCAGGCTGTGACAGGGTGGGACTTGGATCAACATTTGGAAAGGAGGGGACATTTCAGAGTCTGTACTGTACTGTGAACATTGACTTGGGGGAGAGATAGGGGTCCAGGAGATTATGTGTGTGTGGGGGAAAGGGAGATAGAGAGTGGTGGGAAGGTATCAGTAGCTTCACTTGATTATCTAAATCTCCATATAACTCAGTCTCTCTCAGGTCCCATCTGAGCACTTCGGACTGTCACTAAAGAAGCTGGTTTATAATTAGTTTAAAGCGTTAATGCTCATGAATATGTTTAGCTGATAACGTCACACACTCATGAATATGTTGAAATCTTAAGCTGGTTATGTAAAGTTAATTACGACAGAGGCTCGTTTCTACACTCAGCTCCTTTTAGTACAGCCATAGAAATAGAACACATAGTGTGTCGATCAGCAGCAGTATTTCTACACTGAATATGGCCTCAAACGCTCATTCCACAACACACAAAGATGAAAAGAGTTGAGACACATTCATAAAATTATACAAAGGCACACCTTCATTACCAGTCAATCTCTCTCTGCCCGCCCTGCATTCAAACACCACACTATATCTGATGCCCGACTGCACAGTTTGATGACATGTCACACAACAATTGGTTGATGCACTTCAATGCCTTGAACTTGACCTATCTGTGGAAGGGCGTGTTCCTCTGCCCAGACGTTGCTGACGCATGCCAGATCTTACAACACCTGGATAGGTATTTTACGTATCAGATAACCACATCATATGTTATAGCAATCTGTCAGTCGATGACGTGGCACACAACCATTGGTTGATGCATGCAACGTCTGAGCAGGGGAGTGCGAACTTAGTGTGCTGTCCTCAGCATGAGGCCTAGTCTACCAACCACACCCAACCTCCTTTGGCCCTGCAGCGATGGGCTACATATGCTGCCACTAAACCGTGCAGTAATGTGTGTGTGTGTGTGTGTGTGTGTGTGTGTGCCACTCAGACAGGCCACAGCAGTAGGCAGAGAGAGGCAGCTGGGCGTGAGTAATGCATCCATCCAGGTCCAGGGAATCTGTGTCAGTCACACTACTGTGGGACTTCAGGCAGACACTCTCTCATTTACTCTCACTGTTAGATATACATACTTATACTGCTGGTGTTGATGATCACAAGTTTACTGGAGAACGGAGACCAAGTAGAGACTTTCGGACAAGGTGGATAATTGTATAATATGAGGCAGTTTATTCAGAGGTAAAGATATCTGTAAATAGCGTGCACGGACCCGTTCGTCAACCTCGTAGGGAGATATCTGAGAGAGCGAGCCCCTAAACATTGTGTGCTGACATTTTATACAATAAAATAAAGTAGGTTGATTCTAGTAGTTCTGATCTTCTGATTGGTCCTGATGAGTTGGTCGAGGTCACTTCCATTGCATTGGCTCTGAGTCGGGTTCTCTGTCTTCAGATGTTCAGCCTAAGAGAAGGGGGTTTTTGTGTGTGTGTGCTTAACAATGATGATGTGTGTGTGTGTGTGTGTGCGTGTGTGTATGTGTGTGTGTGTGTGTGTGTGTGTGTGTGTATGTGTGTGTGTGTGTATGTGTGTGTATGTGTGTGTGTGTGTATGTGTGTATGTTTAACAATGATGATGTGTGTGTGTGTGTGTGTGTGTGTATGTGTGTGTGTGTGTGGGGGTGTGTGTGTGTATGTCCTCAGAGCAATAACTCGTGAGTTGGGAGAACTGAGAGACCTATGGCGTGGGTGTTGTCCATAGCCACCTGCTGATAAGGCCGACAAGATAGAAGTCTTTGTGCATTGTATTAAATCCAAAGGCCCAACACAAGATGGGTCAAGACCCAAAATTTTAGTCAGACCAAGCTATAACATAATATATTTACTACGACAAATCCCTCTCTTCACGTCTCCCCAGAGACGTGACCAAGTAACAGTAAAGAAGGAAAACTTAAGACGTGACACAAGCTAACAGTGTAATTGGCAAAATAGGGAAAACTTTATCAGAAGATAAAGTTTTACATTCCCCCTCTTCACGTCTCACAAGAGACGTGACATAAAGCTTAAATGCTGCAATTTGGCAAATTAGGGAAAACTTTATCAGAAGATAAAGTTTTAATTCCCCCTCTTTACGTCTCACAAGAGACGTGACACAAGCTTAATAGTGCAATTGGCAAAATAGGGAAAACTTTATCAGAAGATAAAGTTTTACATTCCCCCTCTTCACGTCTCACAAGAGACGTGACAAAAAGCTTAAATGCTGCAATTGGCAAAATAGGGAAAACTTTATCAGAGGATAAAGTTTTACATTCCCCTCTTCACGTCTCACAAGAGACGTGACAAAAAGCTTAAATGCTATTCATCATCCAGATATCCTTGGTCAGCATCGTCAATAGCAAGCAAAGGAAACATCTGACCGTTATCTGCAGGATGTGGATCAATAGCGGTGGTTATAATCCTGGTTGTCAGCGTCCCGTATGCATGGAATGCAACAGCATCCACAAAGCACTAGAATTGCAGCAAAAACAGAGATGGATACAAGTATAGAAGAAACAAGCGTTTTATATTTACCAAACGCATCCATCCAAGAGTCCCACATTGAAGTATCCACCCCTGAGTGGCTCTTCATTTGCCATTAAGAGTTCGTAACCCTTCCAGGGGCGACAGTCAAGCTGCCATCTGTGGCTGTATTGTTGGGAATAAAGGTACAACATTGTTCACCAAACATAGCACATACTCCTCCTTTTTCAGCCAGGAGCATGTCGACAGCAATACGATTTTGGAAAGCCATGAGAGAGGTCGCAGCCAACTGGCCATGCACCGCCTCAAAACCTTGTTGTGTCCAATTGCCTAATTTTTGAACATTAAAATGGACATAATTGATTCTGTCAACATTTTTATTAATTGTGCACCACCAGCAAAATGAAGATTCAAAACCTGCGGCTACTTGGTCAATCAATTTATACTCATCTGGTACCCCCCTAGGGACCCCAATTGCATCAATGTAGGTTGGGTCCCCATGAGTAGGGCCCACAGCGCGCCTGGTCCTGGTAGGAATTAAGTCAGACACATGGGTCACCAGCTCCTGAACACCTGTTGGATACACAGAAATTGGTAGCAAAAGAGAGACTAGTGCACAGGTGCCTGTGGCATTTCCAGGCAGTCCATCAAACAGATGAACGCCTCCACACCACCACCAGACATCAGCCCTGGAAACAGGTTTAAACTCAGCATTAGGCGTATAGATAAACCGACACCATCCAACAGGTACCATACCCAACAATGGTAGACCTTTCGTGAGATTAACACAGGTAAAGTTAGCTCTAGCCACCTGATAGGAAAAAATTGGTTTCTTAGTTGCTTTAGTAACCAAGGGATGAACTACGTCCCATAGTGTACAATTGGCGGAAGGGTTGTCATGTTTCATGACAGACAGGAAGCATTCTGGCGTAATGGCGGCAGGGATAATGCGAAGCAATGGCCGTGCCCCCATACAAACCACACAACTCTGATGAGTCACCTTTGCCGCTTCCTCAGTCAACAAGAGCCAGTTGTTAGAAAGGCCGGAGACACCTGTAGCGGTCAGGATTGCATCATCCAAAGTAGGTGGAGTGGTAAGTAAAATAATAGAATTATTCTTATTACCATTTTCATTAATAGCCTGTGCTTTTGTGTTATTAATATGACAAATTCGAACATTCCAATTGACTGGTGCAGTGGTACAGCTTACATAAGGAGCAAGTCTAAAGTCCTGGCAGCCTAATGCAATACCAGGATAGATAGTAAATTTGAGTCCTTTAGAGTTTTTTGTCAAAGTCAAGAGTTTCCTCCATTGTTTTCCTAATGTAGTAGAGGTGCAACTGGACCAGTCATAATTAGTCTCACATACCAAGTTTGTCCAAGTCCAATCGCTATGGGTGACCCCCACTGTCATATACCAGTCCCAGTCACGGTAGTAGGTAAGTTCTCTGAAGTCTACCCACGGCACTGTCGCAGTAGTGGTAACATTAAAGGGCATACATAATGTGGTGCTTCTATACAATTGTCTGGGCCCACAGGAAAGGGTGTTAGAGACAACTTGTCGTTTATTTACGTGGTGGCTGTGGCTTACATTCTGATCTGGGCTCAATGTGTCGGAGTGCAGGTTGGTCGGACGTATGGTTGTGGCATTGAATGTGTCGTTAGGTTTACTAGTGGGTGTAATGGGTGTCTGTGTCATGTGCTGTACTGACCAGAGTATGATTCCTAGAGTAACCCCAATAGTTACAATCAGCAAAACAAGGAGTGGAGCAGAGCACCCCAGTCTCTCCCATGGTGGTCTGTCCCTCCTCTGTTTTTTCCCCCTCCAGTATCTGAAGATGGGAGTCTCCTCCACATATTCAGATAGTGTTGGTGTCAAGAATTTGATCCGAATTTAATGTGATTAAATCACTTCTGACTTCAGTCAGGGTTCTGGAAGGAGTTGGTGCTGGTGTACAATGTGTCAAGTGGTGCCAAGGTGCGCCCGATTTACCTTTGACCTGGACTGAGTGTGAAGTAACCTCCTTCACTTCGTACGGTCCAGTCCACCTGGGATCTTGCCACTTTCTCTTGTGAACCTTGATCCTTACCCAGTCGCCAACTTTTACCTTCAGCAGCGCCGGATCTCCCGTCAGCTCCCCCTCTTGGACCTTGTGAATCTGTTTGGAGAGAGCTGCAGAGAGCTCCGTTAGTTTTCTCACATATTCAGACATTACAATTTGTTGTACATCAAGGGCGGGCATATGACCTCCCTCCCTTGGTGGACCAGGCATGACTCTACCAGTCATAATCTCATGTGGAGAGAGATGGGTGCCTGCTCCTGGAGAGGCTCTCATGGCCATCAACGCCAGGGGCAGAGCTTCAACCCACGTCAACTTTGAACCTGCACATACCTTGGCTATCTTAGCCTTCAAAGTTTGATTGGCGCGTTCCACGAGGCCCTGAGATTGCGGCCGGTACACAGACCCAAACTTGTGCACAATGCCGAACCTTTCCTCCACCTGTCTCAGGTGTTGGTTACTGAAATGGGACCCGTTGTCGGATCGAATTTGTCTTGGAACCCCATACCTTGGTATGAGTTCAGTCTGCAGCCACTTAATAACTGACCTAGCATCCTCACGTGCTGTTGGCATTGCCTCAACCCATTTGGAGAATCGATCTACCATTACCAATAAGTACCTTTTCCCATTAGTTACATTATCAGCCCCCATGTCAGTGTAATCTATGCTAATGTCCTGAAAACATGCATTAGGTACTGGGTATGAACCCATGGGTGTTTGGAAAGGTTTCTTTGGGTTGTGGCTGCCACAAATGCTGCACTCATCACAAAACAAGTCTGTCATGTCCTTAATGTGTGGGTGCCACCAAATATGGGAAACCTTCTGTAAAGTTTTGAGTTTCCCTTCATGGGTGGGCCCATGAGCCTCACGTATCAGCTCGGGACAGAGATTAGCTGGGGCCACCAACCTGCCGTCATGGCATCTCCAAAGTTCATCAGGTCCTTTGGTGGCTCCCATCTGTCCCCATACCGAGTGCTCATCGGGCCCGCTGTGAATTGTAGTTCCTTTATGTGTTGGTCTGTGAGTTCTGTTCTAGCTGGTTGAGTCTGCAGCACCATCTGTCTTGGAGTGTAGCCCCCAGCTTTCTTGGCTGCTTTGTCAGCTGCGTCATTTCCCTCGCTGACTTTGTTCTTGAGTTGCTGATGTCCTTTGCACTTCATGATGGCCACCTGCTCAGGTAGTGAGACTGCTTTTATCAGTCTCTCCATTTTGTGCCTTGTGTTTGATCGGAAGGTTTCCTGTTGTGGTGAAGTTACGTCTGACCCATTGTGGTCCATCTGTATGGACTGCTCCATGAGCATATGCTGAGTCAGTGTAGATGTTCACAGTCTTTCCTTCAGCCTTTTCCAGGGCTTGAGTCAAACCAATGATCTCGGCTAGTTGGGCTGAGGCAGGTTGTGGGATGATGTCTGATTCCAGGGTCACGTGTGACCCGGTCTGAAGCTGCTGTACCACTGCATATGCTGCTATGTTCCCTTCTTCTCCTCTATAGCAGCATCCATCGGTGTACAACCATAGATCAGGATTGGTAAGGGGTTCGTTTCCCAAGTCTGGTCGCAGTTTCAGTTCCTGTGCCGCCCTCTCTTCGCAGGAGTGTGCCAACCCTTCTTCTGCATTGAGTGCGTCTGCCATGTTTTTTGTCGGTGTTGACAAAAGTAATGTGTGATTGGGTGCATTTATTCTGGATTTTGTTCTTTCTTTCAGCGCTGAACGTGAATTCCTTGCTCATCAGATATGCTGCAACCCCATGGTGCGTATGGATTTCCAATTTGTGGCACATTACCAGGTGGGCGGTTTTTTCAATAGCTTTTGCCACTGCAGCCACGTACCTGGAACATGTTGTCTGACCTGCTTCAATATGGTCCAACTTAGAGGAATGATACATCAGTACTCTTCTCTCCCCCTCTTGTTTCTGAAAAAGGATGGAAGAAGTGAACCCCTCCTTTTCAGAAACATCAAGATGAAATTTGTTTTTGTAGTCGGGGTGCTGTCAGAGCTGCTGCCACCGAGAGATCGGTTTTTAGGAGAGCAAATGCTGTTGATGCTTCAGGTGTCCAGGTAAGTGAGGAGTGTAAGTTTCTTGGTCCTGTTTCTCTCACTATTTCTCTCAGTGGTTCAGTCCTGGATGTGTAGTCAGGGATGTGGGTACGGCTGTACCCTGTCAACCCCCAGGAAGGACAACATGCCTGACACTGTGATGGGACGTGGATGATGGAGTATGGAATCTCGGTGGGATTTCGAGAGACCAGCACCTTCTCCTGAGATTTCTCTGCCAAGGAAAAGGACAGTTCTGCGACAGGACTGGACTTTGCTCATTTTGACCTTGTAGCCTTTGACAGCCAAGAAGTCAAGTAGGGTTTTTGTCATTTGTAGACAGAGATCAGATGTGGGAGCCCCCAGCAAAAGGTCATCTACATATTGGATGAGTATCACTCCTTCAGGGGATTTTCAATTCAGCCAGGTGTGTCTTTAGGATATGATTGAAGATTCCGGGAGAACACCTGTAACCCTGTGGAAGAACCGAATACGTATACTGTTGATGTTCATATGTGAAGGCAAAGAGAGGCTGTGAAGCCTCATCCAGTGGAATGCTGAAGAAGGCATTAGCCAGATCCACAACGGTGAAGTATTGGTGTTTTGGTGAGAGATTACTCAGTGTAATGTGAGGGTCAGGGACAGGTAGGTCAATGGGTGCAGTGACGTCGTTCACTGCTCGGAAGTCTTGTACCATCCGGTATGTTTCACCTCCTGTTTTCAAGACTGGTAAGATTGGTGTGTTCCATGGAGACACAGTGCGATATATGACACGAGCTCCCAACAACCCATCTATGGTTGGTTTGATCCCCATGGTCTGTTCAGGTTTCAGACGGTACTGTGTTCGGTAGATAGGAATTTGATCAGGGTTGAGTAAGGTGATGGTGACTGGTGCCACCTGTAGTTGTCCAACATCAAATGGGGTGTGTGTCCATATGCCTTCATCAATGGTGGAAAGCAGTGCTTGTGATGAGGGGTGGTCTGTGTAAGGTTTACCATGGTGTCTTGGGAGAGTCAAACGTTCAGGAAGGCAATGTTCCTCTGTGTCAACTGTCATAAACCTCCACATGTTCTCAGTGGTGGCTTTGGTTATTCCTGGAGTTTGGGTGGGTTCCCACTGGAGTTTGGATGCTCTTCTGATCATAGGCCCAAGGCTCCTTGCTTCAAAACCGTTTCCAACTGCCAGTGTAACATGGGGGAGCAGATTCTTCGCCCAGTAGGTACCAGGATTTCAAATGGGAAGGTAGGATAACCGGAGCAGCCACTCCTTCCTGTCCACACACTATGGTACAACATCTGATTGTTGGTGTCAGGTGCATCATGTTTTCATCCCAGTCATCGGTATATGGGTTGACATCATTATCAGTCACATTAAGTGTACAGTGGATTTCAGCTTGAGGAGTCTTGTATGGGTGAAATGTGTAAATGAGTTGTCTCAGCTGGTTGAACTTGAATTGAACCTCAGGGGTTCCTTGGCCGGATTCGATGCACTTCAACCAGTATATTTCTTGGGTCAGGAGAGCACTGGGGTTGGGATGATGGGTAGCATCAGCACCCTAACTGGATGAACTGGTGTGGAGGTAATGGGATCAATGGAAACCTCCACACCCTTTTCGGTAAGGTAGATTGAACATTTCAGTTTGCACAATAGGTCCCCTTCCTAATAGGTTGATTGGACAGTTGGGACAATATAGGAATTGATGCTTCAAATTGGAAGGGCCCCATTGGAAGAGCAATGGTATGGTCTTAGTGCCATGTTCCCCTCTAGGTGTCCTCCTTGCACCACGAACACAGGCGCTTGTACCACTGCAGGACTTAGGAATGGGTTATAAGGGTTAGTTGGAGGAGTGGGTGTGTATGCGGGTGGTGTGCTCTTCGCTTCCTGTGGCAGGGTCGGATACAGTGGTGCTGAGGGCGCTGGTATGTCACTCATGGACTGTGTCCCCTCTATTGGTGTTGTCTCAGTTGTGGGTTCAATCACCACACCCATCATGTCTGGTTTCTTGTATGGGTGTGCTGCGCGTGTTTCCTCAATTGCCCACGTACCTATCCTTAGCTCAGCCTCTGCTCTCTCTCTGTGTTTAGTCCCTTCCTTCTTGAATAAGTGAGACTTATTCCTTTCCACTTCACTTTCTGTTCCTTCCCTCACTGCCTCCCCTAGCTCTTTCTCCATAGAGGTGAGTTGCCCTTTAGACGGGGCACCCCCGCTAAAGTAACCTGCCTGTGTCCATTTGAGTTTCACTCCCTCCCACACTTTCTTCACTGTCTTATACTGTTCTTTCCCTCCCGCTCTATCCTGTATTTTTTGATCTAGATATTCATTAAATTTGAGTTTTGGGACGGTAGTGGTTGCCATGGTTATACAGTTTATTAGACTATCTTGGTGCTCTTAGCCCGTCACTGGCCGAATCCAGCAATGTATTCTTGGCGCTGACTGAGATTTATCTCTGATGTCCCACCCTCGTACACAAAAAATGTTCAATGCTTTATTATTAGGAATTATTTTGCAAAAGGTATTATTGTTTTTCAATTATTCTAATTATTATATATTTCCCAAAAGGTATCAGAACCGCCCTTTTGGAACAATATATTAACAAACCCGAGCGCTCCCAAAACAATCATCAATCTAATTCTAGGGATTTATTTAGCAAAAGTTATTATTGTTTTTCAGGTATTCGAAGTTATTATATATTTTCCCAAAAGGTATCAGAATCGCCCTTTTGGAAGAATATATTAGCAAACTCGAGCGCTCCTAAAATAATTGCCAATTTAATTTTGGGAATTATTTTGCAAAAGTTATTATTGTTTTTCAGGTATTCGAGTTATTATATATTTTCCCAAAGGTATCAGAATCGCCCTTTTGGAAGAATATATTAGCAAACTCGAGCGCTCCTAAAATAATTATCAATTTAATTTTGGGAATTATTTTGCAAAAGTTATTATTGTTTTTCAGGTATTCGAGTTATTATATATTTTCCCAAAAGGTATCAGAATCGCCCTTTTGGAAGAATATATTAGCAAACTCGACGCTCCTAAAATAATTACCAATTTAATTTTGGGAATTATTTTGCAAAAGTTATTATTGTTTTTCAGGTATTCGAGTTATTATATATTTTCCCAAAAGGTATCAGAATCGCCCTTTTGGAAGAATATATTAGCAAACTCGAGCGCTCCTAAAATAATTATCAATTTAATTTTGGGAATTATTTTGCAAAAGTTATTATTGTTTTTCAGGTATTCGAGTTATTATATATTTTCCCCAAAAGGTATCAGAATCGCCCTTTTGGAACAATATATTAGCAAACTCGAGCGCTCCCAAAATAATTATCAATCTAATTTTAGGAATTATGAAAATACCAACACCACAAGAGGGAAAAAGTTCAAGTCAGCTTTTAGCGCCAGCGGCTACATAACAGGCAAAATAGGACTCAGTGGTCCTCTTAAAAGTTATCCACTAGTTAGTCTCATGAAGCGGCCAATCTTACACAACATTCAGGTTATCATTTCAACAATTACATTTTCATTACATATCAGCATCAACACACGAATTCAGTTTAAGTTCCTCACAGTACATATAGTTGAGTGCCACGTCAACCAATTGCCCGACTATCTGAACTTGTATTTTTATTTTTTTATTTTTTTGATTCTCCTCAAGGAGACTCCCAGTCGTTTAAACCATTCAACTGGCATCTAGTCGGGAGAACCTTTTCTGGACTTGGATTCTCACGGAATTAACTCAACCCGACTATCTGAATCTTTTTATCAAGTCACCAGATCCTTCTCTTGTGGATCAAATAAAAGGGTCCATCGACACTTGAACCAAAAACTGTAATAGGCTTCTCACTAGAAAGCCGCAATTCAACAGGAAATAAAACCACTGTAACTAGACTTCTTCTCTTAGAGTCACATTTCAACAGTAAAAACCTAAGATTTCAGATATCAACAGCAAAAAATAAAAGGGTCCGTCTCTCGTGAACCACAACCTCTGTAACTAGACTCCTCCCCTAGAGAGTCACATTTCAACAGTAAAAACCTAAGATTTCAGATATCTTTACATATGTGCCTTTTGAGTCATAATAGATATGTTATAAATTTATCAGTAATCCATACTCACGCCCAGTACTACTGATCATAATTTGGGTTTATCCTACAATACAATATGCAGATTTTGTTTTAACAGGTTCTGCTTACCTTTGTATTGACGGCCGTCTAGATCAGTTTCCTGAGGCGAGCTGGATTCCGGCTGCTCCTGCGGATCAGGTCACCCGTCCTTTCAGATCCGTCTCTTACTTGTCTCCTGTCTCTATCAACTTTTATGGACCGAATTCAGAGTTAGAAAACCACCCTCTGCTACCAAGTTTGTTGATGATCACAAGTTTACTGGAGAACGGAGACCAAGTAGAGACTTTCGGACAAGGTGGATAATTGTATAATATGAGGCAGTTTATTCAGAGGTAAAGATATCTGTAAATAGCGTGCGGACCCGTTCGTCAACCTCGTAGGGAGATATCTGAGAGAGCGAGCCCCTAAACATTGTGTGCTGACATTTTACTACAATAAAATAAAGTAGGTTGATTCTAGTAGTTCTGATCTTCTGATTGGTCCTGATGAGTTGGTCGAGGTCACTTCCATTGCATTGGCTCTGAGTCGGGTTCTCTGTCTTCAGATGTTCAGCCCTAAGAGAAGGGGTTTTTGTGTGTGTGTGCTTAACAATGATGATGTGTGTGTGTGTGTGCGTGTGTGTATGTGTGTGTGTGTGTGTGTGTGTGTATGTGTGTGTATGTGTGTGTATGTGTGTGTGTGTGTATGTGTGTATGTTTAACAATGATGATGTGTGTGTGTGTGTGTGTGTGTATGTGTGTGTGTGTGTGGGGTGTGTGTGTGTATGTCCTCAGAGCAATAACTCGTGAGTTGGGAGAACTGAGAGACCTATGGCGTGGGTGTTGTCCATAGCCACCTGCTGATAAGGCCGACAAGATAGAAGTCTTTGTGCATTGTATTAAATCCAAAGGCCCAACACAAGATGGGTCATGCACAAGATTTTAGTCAGACCAAGCTATAACATAATATATTTACTACGACA